>NW_026289708.1:0-65000 GCF_023373465.1 Oncorhynchus keta | reverse complement strand
TACAATAACCCCGCCTACTACATCCTGGAAGGCGTTCCTAACCAATCAGCTGCCACCCTGTCCTCGGAGCTCCTCCCTCCCCTGCTCCCCCAGCCGGTAAGGCACTCCTGTCTGGAGGGGGCAAGGAGGCCCTCCTCAGGGTCCTCCCACCCCAGCAGGCCCACGGCTGGACACCCTGTCCGGCCCATCAGTGAGGAGGGGTCCTCGGAGGATGATGGGATTGCAGTGGTGGGGGGTGGTGTCAGGTGGAGGAGCGGGAGGCACACTGAACCGTCCTCCTCCTGACTTCCCCCCTCCCCCCCTCCCTAAAGGAGCACTGGAGATGGCCGACACCCCCTTCTCTAAACCACGCCCCCTGTACCCAGACCTGGCCGAGGTGAAGATCCCCGCAGCCAATTCCAGTCCTGCCTTCGTCCTGGGGGAGGACTTTAGGAGGGGAGGGCCCGGGGGGCTGGACGACCAATCATGTTCGGTGCTACAGATGGCGAAGACACTGAGTGAGAGCGAGTACCCCCCTCCTCCCCGTGCCCCCTCTGCACCCCCCCACCTCAGAGGCCAGGGGTTGGGGGACGCCTGTCGCACCTTCCCTCCCCGAGCCCCCATCACAGAGAGCATCGCTGAACACCTACCAGAGGAAGTGAGATGTTTGTGTGAGGGAGGGAGGAAGGGAGAGGGAGGGAGGGAGGGAGGGAGGGAGGGAGGGAGGGAGGGAGGGAGGGAGGGAAGGAAGGAAGGAAGGGAGGAAGGAAGGGAGGAAGGGAGGAAGGGAAGGAGGGAGGAAGGGAAGGAGGGAGGGAGGGATACTATGACATAAAGGCAAGCAGAAGTGCTCATGTTGTTGTTAGGTTATTATGATGTGTTAATGAAAAGCTTCTCCAGTGTTAAAGTGTCTGTCTGTGTGTCTCTGTCTATCTGTCTGTGTGTCTCTGTCTATCTGTCTGTGTGTCTCTGTCTATCTGTCTGTGTGTCTCTGTCTATCTGTCTGTGTGTCTCTGTCTATCTGTCTGTGTGTCTCTGTCTATCTGTCTGTGTGTCTCTGTCTATCTGTCTGTGTGTCTCTGTCTATCTGTCTGTGTGTCTCTGTCTATCTGTCTGTGTGTCTCTGTCTATCTGTCTGTGTGTCTCTGTCTATCTGTCTGTGTGTCTCTGTCTATCTGTCTGTGTGTATCTGTCTATCTGTCTGTGTGTATCTGTCTGTGTGTCTCTGTCTATCTGTCTGTGTGTCTCTGTCTATCTGTCTGTGTGTCTCTGTCTATCTGTCTGTGTGTCTCTGTCTATCTGTCTGTGTGTCTCTGTCTATATGTCTGTCTGTCTGTCTCTGTCTGTGTGTCTGTGTGTGTCTCTGTCTCTGTGTGTCTGTGTGTCTGTCTCTGTGTGTCTGTCTCTGTGTGTCTGTCTCTGTGTGTCTGTCTCTGTGTTTCTGTCTCTGTGTTTCTGTCTCTGTGTGTCTGTCTCTGTGTGTCTGTCTCTGTGTGTCTGTCTCTGTGTTTCTGTCTCTGTGTTTCTGTCTCTGTGTTTCTGTCTCTCTGTGTCTCTCTGTGTCTCTCTGTCTGTCTGTCTCTCTGTCTCTCTGTCTCTCTGTCTCTCTGTCTCTCTGTCTCTCTGTCTCTCTGTCTCTGTGTGTCTCTCTGTGTCTGTCTGTCTCTGTCCCTGTGTCTGTCTGTGTGCCTCTGTCTGTGTGTCTCTGTCTGTCTCTGTCTGTGTGTGTCTGTGTGTAGGCACTGTGGGGAAGCAGCAGCTCGTCTCTCTCCGTGGGGGAGTCGTCTGTGGGAGAGTGGCTACAGAGATTAGGGCTGGACCGCTATGAGGAAGGTCTGCTACACAACGGCTGGGACGACCTGGAGTTCCTCAGGTACACAGACACACAGGGTGTTTCTCGATATGCATACTACCGTGCTCCCACACTCTCATGCTCCAAGTGCATTCTCCGAGGAGGTTCTCTTGAGTCCATTCTTGTGAGGACAAGAGTGTGGAGAACACATTAAATGTTACATTTGAAAAGCACTCACACCACCCTTACTGTGTTTCCTCACACGGCACCTCCCCATTCACTGAACCTTCTTCCAGCCAGGACAATTTACTGTGATACCTCACACGGCACCTCCCCATTCACTGAACCTTCTTCCAGCCAGGACAATTTACTGTGTTACCTCACACGGCACCTCCCCATTCACTGAACCTTCTTCCAGCCAGGACAATTTACTGTGTTACCTCACACGGCACCTCCCCATTCACTGAACCTTCTTCCAGCCAGGACATTTTACTGTGTTTCCTCACACGGCACCTCCCCATTCACTGAACCTTCTTCCAGCCAGGACATTTTACTGTGTTTCCTCACACGGCACCTCCCCATTCACTGAACCTTCTTCCAGCCAGGACATTTTACTGTGTTACCTCACACGGCACCTCCCCATTCACTGAACCTTCTTCCAGCCAGGACAATTTACTGTGATACCTCACACGGCACCTCCCCATTCACTGAACCTTCTTCCAGCCAGGACAATTTACTGTGTTACCTCACACGGCACCTCCCCATTCACTGAACCTTCTTCCAGCCAGGACAATTTACTGTGTTACCTCACACGGCACCTCCCCATTCACTGAACCTTCTTCCAGCCAGGACAATTTACTGTGATACCTCACACGGCACCTCCCCATTCACTGAACCTTCTTCCAGCCAGGACAATTTACTGTGTTTCCTCACACGGCACCTCCCCATTCACTGAACCTTCTTCCAGCCAGGACAATTTACTGTGTTTCCTCACACGGCACCTCCCCATTCACTGAACCTTCTTCCAGCCAGGACAATTTACTGTGTTTCCTCACACGGCACCTCCCCATTCACTGAACCTTCTTCCAGCCAGGACAATTTACTGTGTTTCCTCACACGGCACCTCCCCATTCACTGTACCTTCTTCCAGCCAGGACAATTTACTGTGTTACCTCACACGGCACCTCCCCATTCACTGAACCTTCTTCCAGCCAGGACATTTTACTGTGTTTCCTCACACGGCACCTCCCCATTCACTGAACCTTCTTCCAGCCAGGACATTTTACTGTGTTTCCTCACACGGCACCTCCCCATTCACTGAACCTTCTTCCAGCCAGGACATTTTACTGTGTTACCTCACACGGCACCTCCCCATTCACTGAACCTTCTTCCAGCCAGGACAATTTACTGTGTTTCCTCACACGGCACCTCCCCATTCACTGAACCTTCTTCCAGCCAGGACAATTTACTGTGTTTCCTCACACGGCACCTCCCCATTCACTGAACCTTCTTCCAGCCAGGACAATTTACTGTGTTTCCTCACACGGCACCTCCCCATTCACTGAACCTTCTTCCAGCCAGGACAATTTACTGTGTTACCTCACACGGCACCTCCCCATTCACTGAACCTTCTTCCAGCCAGGACAATTTACTGTGTTACCTCACACGGCACCTCCCCATTCACTGAACCTTCTTCCAGCCAGGACAATTTACTGTGTTACCTCACACGGCACCTCCCCATTCACTGAACCTTCTTCCAGCCAGGACAATTTACTGTGTTACCTCACACGGCACCTCCCCATTCACTGAACCTTCTTCCAGCCAGGACAATTTACTGTGTTACCTCACACGGCACCGCCCCATTCACTGAACCTTCTTCCAGCCAGGACAATGACGACAATGGGCCAAACAAGATATACACAAAGCAAACGTTTCACTTCCTAATTATCAGCTAGATATACAGTGGCTTGGGAAAGTATTCACCCCCCTTGGCATTTTTCCTATTTTGTTGCCTTACAACTTACAATTAAAATAGATGTTTGTATCATTTGATTTACACAACATGCCTAACACTTTGAAGATGCAAAATATGTTTTAATTGTGAAACAAGCAAGAAATAATAAGACACAAAAAAAAACTGAATTTGAGCGTGCATGGACTAGGCCATTCCAACCACTCGTGTGTTGCTTTAGCAGTATGCTTAGGGGCATTGTCCTGCTGGAAGGTGAACCTCCGTCCCAGTCGCAAATCTCTGGAAGACTGAAACAGGTTTCCTCAAGAATTTCCCTGTATTTAGTGCCATCCATCATTCCTTCAATTCTGGCCAGTTTCCCTGCCGATGAAAACATCCCCACAGCATGATGCTGCCACCACCACAGCATGATGCTGCCACCACCACAGCATGATGCTGCCACCACCATGCTTCACTGTGGAGATGGTGTTCTCGGGGTGATGTGGTGTTGGGATTGTGCCAGACGTAGTGTTTTCCTTGATGGCCAAAAAGGTAAATTTTCGTCTCATCTGACCAGAGTACCCTCTTCCATATGATTGGGGAGTTTCCCACAAGCCTTTTGGCGAACACCAAACATGCTTTCTTATTGTTTTTCTTTAAGCAATGGCTTTCTTCTGGTCACTCTTCTATAAGTAAAGCTCAGCCCTGTGGTGTGTACGGCTTAACGTGGTCCTATGGACAGATACTCCAATCTTTGCAGCTCCTTCAGGGTTTTCTTTGGTCTCTTTGTTGCCTCTCTGATTAATGCCCTCCTTGCCTGGTCTGTGAGTTTTGGTGGGCGGCCCTCTCTTGGCAGGTTTCTTGTAGTGCCATATTCCTTCCATTTATTAATAATGGATTTAATGGTGCTCCGTGGGATGTTCAAAGTTTCTGATATTTTGTTTATAACCCAACCCTGATCTGTACTTCTCCACAACTTTGTCCCTGACCTGTTTGGAGAGCTCCTTGGTCTTCATGGTGCCCCTTGCTTAGTGGTGTTGCAGACTCTGTGGCCTTTCAGAACAGATGTACATATACTGAGATCATGTGACACTGAGATTGCACACAGGTGGACTTTATTTAACTAATTCTGTGACTTCTGAAGGTAATTGGTTGCACCGGATATTATTTAGGGGCTTCATAGCAAAGGGAGTGAATACATATGCACACACCACTTATCCATTTTATGGGGGGGTCGGGGGTTATTTTAACAAGTTATTTTTATCACTTCACCAATTTGGACTATTTTGTGTTTGTCCATGACATGAAATGGAAATGCAAATCCATTCAAATTACAGGTTGTAATGCAACTAAACAGAGGAAACGCCAAGGGGGATGAGTTGCAGGCTAACTAGATAGCCAGCTAACTAGTTAAACAGGCATAAATGCAAGGTACAGTAGATGTCAATTATTTATTGGTAGCTACTTAGCAAGTCTTCATGGCCAGCTAGCTAGCTAGCCAGTCAGCCCTATTGACTTACTATGGACATACCCATTCACTGAACCTTCCTTCAAGCTATCCAGTCAGCCCTATTGACTTACTATGGACATACCCATTCACTGAACCTTCCTTCAAGCTATCCAGTCAGCCCTATTGGCTTACTATGGACGTACCCATTCACTGAACCTTCCTTCAAGCTATCCAGTCAGCCCTATTGACATATCCATTCACTGAACCTTCCTTCAAGCTATCCAGTCAGCCCTATTGACTTACTATGGACATACCCATTCACTGAACCTTCCTTCAAGCTATCCAGTCAGCCCTATTGGCTTACTATGGACATACCCATTCACTGAACCTTCCTTCAAGCTATCCAGTCAGCCCTATTGGCTTACTATGGACGTACCCATTCACTGAACCTTCCTTCAAGCTATCCAGTCAGCCCTATTGACTTACTATGGACGTACCCATTCACTGAACCTTCCTTCAAGCTATCCAGTCAGCCCTATTGACTTACTATGGACGTACCCATTCACTGAACCTTCCTTCAAGCTATCCAGTCAGCCCTATTGACTTACTATGGACGTACCCATTCACTGAACCTTCCTTCAAGCTATCCAGTCAGCCCTATTGGCTTACTATGGACATACCCATTCACTGAACCTTCCTTCAAGCTATCCAGTCAGCCCTATTGGCTTACTATGGACATACCCATTCACTGAACCTTCCTTCAAGCTATCCAGTCAGTCCTATTGACTTACTATGGACATACCCATTCACTGAACCTTCCTTCAAGCTATCCAGTCAGCCCTATTGACTTACTATGGACGTACCCATTCACTGAACCTCCCTGCAGGACAGAGGCGATAGAGATGAAACAATATATACACAAAGCAACCGTTTTTACATCATAACTATCAGCTAGCTAAATGTGAATCGTATTAATATCGCTAACCAGATAGTATAACAGGCATAAATGACCGAACACGAACATTATCCAAGGTAGATGTCAGTTCTTTATGGGTCGCAAGCTAACAATTATTTGTGACTATCTGGCTAACTAACAGTACTAGCTAGCCAGTTAGCTCTATTGACTTGTAAGCAGGTAACCATACCAAAATTAACACAGCATGTATTTATTAAGGCATCAAGATAAAATATTGTAGTCAAGCTTATGAGATGTGAATAGGCAACATTTGATTCCGAAGTCGGAGTGTATTTTCTCTCGCGCTTCAGCTCAAATAATGGACGCCATTGATTTCACGAAAATGTGCATAATTTATTACGTGGTTTTGCTCCATATTTCTTTGAATACTTTCCGTTGAAGCCTCTGCATCAAAATATTTACGAACAGAGATCGCATTTGAGAAGTGTCCTCCGTGCTCCGTTTCAGATACTTTGATTTGGACTCATACTCCGACCCTCCCGTGCTGCAATTTGCGTGCTCGGGAGTACGCTAGTAGGCTTTTTGAGAAACACACACACACACAATCATGAAACATGTCACTTCATGAATCTCATCCAATCATGTTCCTCCTCAGTGACATCACAGAGGAGGACCTAGAGGAAGCAGGCATTCTAGACCCCGCCCACAAGAGGATTCTGCTGGAGAGCCTGAGACAGCAGAAGCAGCAGAAGTGAGCTGAACCGGTCCGTGCTGAGCTGAGACGTGCTAATCCATGCCAGACTGTGCCTTCTGAGAGAAATTGCACTCCATTATACTTTCTGTTGACCAACAGATTTTTTGAACGTCCTTTTTTTTTTAGATGTATTGTACTGTGTAAGTGTCTTTATGTTAATGTCACTGTGGCTGTTGTGTTAGCCAGCCTTATTTAAACAGTAGAAACATTTCAGTCCTTTGTTAAGAATCAAAACATGGACCTCTACCCTGCCACCTGCATAACAGACCCCTTCCCTCTCACCCCGCCCCCCTTCCCTCTCACCCTCCCCTTCCCTCTCACCCCTCCCACTTCCCTCTCACACCCTCCCCTTCCCTATCACCCCTCCCTTCCTCTCACCCCGCCCCCTTCCCTCTCACCCCTCCCCCTTCCCTATCACCCCTCCCCCTTCCCTCTCACCCCGCCCCTTCCCTCTCACCCCTCCCCTTCCCTCTCACCCCTCCCCCTTCCCTCTCACCCCTCCCCTTCCCTCTCACCCCGCCCCCCTTCCCTCTCACCCCTCCCCTTCCCTCTCACCCCACCCCCTTCCCTCTCACCCCTTCCCTCTCACCCCGCCCCTTCCCTCTCACCCCGCCCCCTTCTGCTCCTGGGATGTAGTAGACATTCAGTGACATCGTCAGGCTGCGACTTCTTCAGGCCTCAGCTAGAAAAACAGCTTGGTAGAACTGAGTTTGTTATTGTTTTTATTCCGCTCATGAATATGATTATTGACTATTTGTTCATTGGTTCAGTGTTTTTTTGTGTTTTATGTTTTTGAGATAAAGGGAATGTAGCGAACCACACCAGCACTGTTTGACTGAATATTTTGTTGAGCCGTGCTGGGCTCCAAGGCCCCTTTCAGTAGCACAAACTGCAGACCCGTCATGCAGTTGTCCATGTACTAATTAGTGTTTAATTGATGCTGAGCCAGCCTAAACACAGTGGGTCCCCAGGATCCTTACTGAGAAACACTGCCACACATCACACGCTGCTGGTTGTTCTTTTCACCACATGGTGGTGCTGTTGTCCTGGCAACCTCAGTAGGACCACAGGTAAGGAACTGAAGAGACACCAAGTGATATAAAGGACTGTTTTTAACATTATACATTAACATTCATGAATTTGTTTTATATAAATGTACATGTTGATGTTATTTGACTGTTGTAAAAAAAGAAATGACTGTGTTGCACAATGAGAGGAAACAGGAGAAATGTGAGTGAATGTCTTGTTAATCTGTTATCACCTTAAACCCGATAGCATTGTGGCCCCTCCCCATCCCGTCTCCTATACCCCCTCTCCCATCCCGTCTCCTATACCCCCTCTCCCATCCCGTCTCCTATACCCCCCTCTCCCATCCCGTCTCCTATACCCCCTCTCCCATCCCGTCTCCTATACCCCCCTCCCATCCCATACCCCTCTCCCATCCCGTCTCCTATACCCCCCTCTCCCCATCCGTCTCCTATACCCCCCTCTCCCATCCCGTCTCCTATACCCCCTCTCCCATCCCGTCTCCTATACCCCCTCTCCCATCCCGTCTCTTCCCTATACCCCTCTCCATCCATCCGTCTCCTATACCCCCTCTCTCCCATCCGTCTCCTATACCCCCCTCTCCCATCCCGTCTCCTATACCCCCTCTCCCATCCCGTCTCCTATACCCCCCTCTCCCATCCCGTCTCCTATACCCCCCCTCCATCCCGTCTCCTATACCCCCTCTCCCATCCCTCCTATCCCCCCTCCCATCCGTCTCCTATACCCCCTCTCCCATCCCGTCTCCTATACCCCCTCTCCCATCCCGTCTCCTATACCCCCTCTCCCATCCCGTCTCCTATACCCCCTCTCCCATCCCGTCTCCTATACCCCCCCTCTCCCATCCCGTCTCCTATACCCCCCCTCTCCCATCCCGTCTCCTATACCCCCCCTCTCCCATCCCGTCTCCTATACCCCCCCTCTCCCATCCCGTCTCCTATACCCCCCTCTCCCATCCCGTCTCCTATACCCCCTCCCATCCGTCTCCTATACCCCCCTCTCCCATCCAGTCTCCTATACCCCCCTCTCCCCATCCCGTCTCCTATACCCCCTCTCCCATCCCGTCTCCTATACCCCCTCTCCCATCCCGTCTCCTATACCCCCTCTCCCATCCCGTCTCCTATACCCCCTCTCCCATCCCGTCTCCTATACCCCCCCTCTCCCATCCCGTCTCCTATACCCCCCCTCTCCCATCCCGTCTCCTATACCCCCTCTCCCATCCCGTCTCCTATACCCCCCTCTCCCATCCCGTCTCCTATACCCCCTCTCCCATCCGTCTCCTATACCCCCTCTCCCATCCCGTCCTATACCCCCTCTCCCATCCCGTCTCCTATACCCCCTCTCCCATCCCGTCTCCTATACCCCCTCTCCCATCCCGTCTCCCTATACCCCCTCTCCCATCCCGTCTCCTATACCCCCTCTCTCCCATCCCGTCTCCTATACCCCCTCTCCCACCCCCCTATACCCCCCTCTCCCATCCCGTCTCCTAAACCCCAACTCTCCCATCCCTTCTCTCCTATACCCCCTCTCCCATCCCTTCTCTATACCCCTCTCCCATCCCTTCTCCTAAACCCCCTCTCCCCATCCCTTCTCCTAAACCCCCTCTCCCATCCCTTCTCCTAAACCCCCTCTCCCATCCCGTCTCCTAAACCCCAACTCTCCCATCCCTTCTCCTATACCCCCTCTCCCATCCCTTCTCCCTTTCTCTTCTCCAATGACCCCCAGTGCCTTCTCCTTTCTCTTCTCCAATGACCCCCAGTGCCTTCTCCCTTTCTCTTCTCCAATGACCCCCAGTGCCTTCTCCCTTTCTCTTCTCCAATGACCCCAGTGCCTTCTCCCCTTTCTCTTCTCCAATGACCCCCAGTGACTTTGATGCCAAGTTCGATTCTTTCCTTATGAGAGTGTTGATTCGTCCACTCCTCCCTAGTCAAGCTACACAGCCCTGCCAACTCCACCTTGCCATAACACTGTTCTCCTGTTATTCTCTGTAGGTTATTTCCTGTAAAGATTGTCTGTTTCGAGCTCCAGTCTGGTCTTTCTGGTTGTAACAATGTAACCATTGATCTCTTGTTATCGTTGTTTTTTCAGCAAATAAAAAGCTAATATTTAATCCATCAACACTGTTTGTTTCTCTTGGCACCGTAACTGACTACATTTACAGTGGGGCAAAAAAGTATTGAGTCAGCCACCATTTGTGCAAGTTCTCCCACTTAAAAAGATGAGAGAGGCCTGTAATTTTCATCATAGGTACACTTCAACTAAAACAGACAAAATGAGAAGAAAAAATCCAGAAAATCACATTGTAGGATTTTTTATGAATTTATTTGCACATTATGGTGGAAAATAAGTATTTGGTCAATAACAAAAGTTTCTCAATACTTTGTTGGCAATGACAGAGGTCAAACGTTTTCTGTAAGTCTTCACAAGGTTTTCACACACTGTTGCTGGTATTTTGGCCCATTCCTCCATGCAGATCTCCTCTAGAGCAGTGATGTTTGGGGCTGTTGCTGGGCAACACGGACTTTCATCTCCCTCCAAAGATTTTCTATGGGGTTGTGATCTGGAGTCTGGCTAGGCCACTCCAGGACCTTGAAATGCTTTAAGCCACTCCTTCGTTGCCCGGGCAGTGTGTTTGGAATCATTGTCATGCTGAAAGACCCAGCCACATTTCATCTTCAATGCCCTTGCTGATGGAAGGAGGTTTTCACTCAAAATCTCACGATACATTGCCCCATTCATTCTTTCCTTTACACAGATCAGTCGTCCTGGTCCCTTTGCAGAAACACAGCACCAAAGCATGATGTTTCCACCCCCATGCTTCACAGTAGGTATGGTGTTCTTTGGATGCAACTCAGCATTCTTTGTCCTCCAAACACAACGAGTTGAGTTTTTACCAAAAAGTTATATTTTGGTTTCATCTGACCATATGACATTCTCCCAATCTTCTTCTGGATCATCCAAATGCTCTCTAGCAAACTTTAGACGGGCCTGGACATGTACTGGCTTAAGCAGGGGGCCACGTCTGGCACTGCAGGATTTGAGTCCCTGGCAGCGTAGTGTGTTACTGATGGTAGGCCTTGTTACTTTGGTCCTCTCTGCAGGTCATTCACTAGGTCCCCTGTGTGGTTCTGGGATTTTTTGCTCACCGTTCTTGTGATAATTTTGACCCCACGGGGTGAGATCTTGCGTGGAACCCCAGATCGAGGGAGATTATCAGTGGTCTTGCATGTCTTCCATTTCCTAAAAATTGCTCCCACAGTTGATTTCTTCAAACCAAGCTGCTTACCTATTGCAGATTCAGTCTTCCCAGTCTGGTGCAGGTCTACAATTTTGTTTCTGGTGTCCTTTGACAGCTCTTTGGTCTTGGCCATAGTGGAGTTTGGAGTGTGACTGTTTGAGGTTGTGGACAGGTGTCTTTTATACTGATAAGTTAAAACAGGTGCCATTAATACAGGTAATGAGTGGAGGACAGAGGAGCCTCTTAAAGAAGAAGTTACAGGTCTGTGAGAGCCAGACATCTTGCTTGTTTGTAGGTGACCAAATACTTATTTTCCACCATAATTTGCAAATAAATTCATTAAAAATCCTACAATGTGATTTTCTGGGTTTTTTTCCTCATGTTGTCTGTCATAGTTGAAGTGTACCTATGATGAAAATTACAGGCCTCTCTCATCTTTTTAAGTGGGAGAACTTGCACAATTGGTGGCTGACTAAATATTTTTTCGCCCCACTGTATGTGTTAAATGGAAATACCTACAAGGGGACAAGGAAGAACTATGAGTAAAATAGAAAATGCCTTGTATTGTTTAATACAACATACAGCACGCTATTAAAAATAACTGACTGTAGTCCTCTGTGGTGAATGAATACTGACTTGTCAATGGTGATGACGTCTTGTTCTGTTGTTTACTATGAGGGCTCAATGAAGGCTGATTTCACCATCCCTGGCTTCAGGAGCTTCAGTTTTGACACAGGGGATCAGTATATTTGTACACTTTCTTTCTGTTATTGGTGCTGAGACTAGAAAACTGGCTACTGTGACTCCCTTTCTGTGTGTGTGAGTGAGACCTTGACAAATGTTATTTGAGGAGGAGAAGAAGCTATGTGAGTGAGACCTTTGACAGAGGTTATTTGAGGAGGAGAAGAAGCTATGTGAGTGAGACCTTGACAGAGGTTATTTGAGGAGGAGAAGAAGCTATGTGAGTGAGACCTTGACAGAGGTTATTTGAGGAGGAGAAGAAGCTATGTGAGTGAGACCTTGACAGAGGTTATTTGAGGAGGAGAAGAAACTATGTGAGTGAGACCTTGACAGAGGTTATTTGAGGAGGAGAAGAAACTGTGTGAGTGAGACAAGACGGAGGTTATTTGAGGAGGAGAAACTGTGAGTGCAGAAAAGAGTGATATGATCCTTTAGCTCCTCCTCCCAATGCTCACAGACGGTCACACACAACACCACATCTTGTTCATTTGAGCAATGTTTTTATAGGGTAGATTTATTTGACAGAATATTACAGTAGTGCTATAACCCTTCACACAACCTCTATAACCCTTCATACAGTTGCTATAAGCCTTCCCTTTGCCCTTATGTAGACAGGATGGGCAGTGAGCTGTGACATGCTCTGTAATGAACAACTCCTCAGAGTAATGTGGGAAAAAACACTAGACTATAACTAATATATTACTATTTACAAATCATTTTCAATTACAACATTTCGATATCTGTCCATTTAAAAAAGACATACTGGTTTTGGTCACAAAAAAACATTGTTACTCCACTATTTTCTCTTCCATAAATAACTGCTTTCCAGTAAAGTTGTCTTGAGTACCGTCTCTATAGTACCGGAGAGGGAGACAGGGAGAGGGAGACAGGGAGGGGAGAGGGAGACAGGGAGAGGGAGACAGGGAGGGGGAGACAGTGAGGGGGAGAAGGAGATGGGGAGAGGGAGACAGGGGGGACAGGGAGGGAGACGGGGAGAGGGAGACAGGGGGACAGGGAGGGAGACAGGGAGACGGAGGGGGAGAGGGAGACTGGGAGAGGGAGACGGGAGAGGGAGACAGTGAGGGGGAGAAGGAGATGGGGAGAGGGAGACAGGGAGGGGGAGAGGGAGACAGGGAGGGAGACAGGGAGAGGGAGACAGGGAGAGGGAGACAGGGAGGGGGAGAGGGAGACAGGGGGAGATGGGGAGAGGGAGACAGGGGGAGGGAGATGGGGAGAGGGAGACAGGGAGAGGGAGATGGGGAGTGGGAGAGGGAGACGGAGGGGGAGAGGGAGACGGGGAGAGGGAGACAGTGAGGGGGAGAAGGAGATGGGGAGAGGGAGACAGGAGGGGGGGAGAGGGAGACAGGGAGGGGGAGAGGGAGACAGGGAGAGGGAGACAGGGAGGGGAGACAGGGAGGGGGAGAGAGGGAGACAGGGAGGGGGAGAGGGAGACAGGGAGGGGAGACGGGGAGAGGAGGAGTCGTGTCACAGACCATTAGAGTGACGTGTGTTTTATGCAGTAAGTACGGTCGACCACTGGTCTACTAGTGTTCAAGCTGCAGTCAGAGAATGTCCAACAATGCTGACCTGAATCCCAAAACACAACTCTTAAATCCCTACCTCCTTCCCCCAGCCAGCCAGTCAGTCAGGGAGGGAACATTGCTATGAGATGTTTGAGCTGGTAGTCTGGTGGGAATGGGGATCAGAGGGGAGGGGTGGGGTTGTCTGACAGTAGGAGTTTGGGGTTCACTGGCATGGGTGTAGCGAGGATGTGAGAGGGAATCTGGTCTGGCCTTCAGGGGGATAGTTGTATTTGGGTGTCCGCTCTCCAGTACAGAGGGATTTGGGGGTCCCCTCTCCAGTACAGAGGAGTTGGGGTCCCCTCCAGTACAGAGCGATTTGGGGTCCCCTCCCCAGTACAGAGGAGTTGCTAATCAGGAGGTACAGGGGCTAGGAACTAGTGTTACTAATCGGGAGGTACAGGGACTAGGAGCTACTGTTACTAATCAGGAGGTACAGGGGCTAGGAACTAGTGTTACTAATCAGGAGGTACAGGGGCTAGGAGCTAGTGTTACTAATCAGGAGGTACAGGGGCTAGGAACTAGTGTTACTAATCAGGAGGTACAGGGGCTAGGAACTAGTGTTACTAATCAGGAGGTACAGGGGCTAGGAACTAGTGTTACTAATCAGGAGGTACAGGGGCTAGGAACTAGTGTTACTAATCAGGAGGTACAGGGGCTAGGAACTAGTGTTACTAATCAGGAGGTACAGGGGCTAGGAACTAGTGTTACTAATCAGGAGGTACAGGGCTAGGAGCTAGTGTTACTAATCAGGAGGTACAGGGGCTAGGAACTAGTGTTACTAATCAGGAGGTACAGGGACTAGGAGCTAGTGTTACTAATCAGGAGGTACAGGGACTAGGAACTAGTGTTACTAATCAGGAGGTACAGGGCTAGGAACTAGTGTTACTAATCAGGAGGTACAGGGGCTAGGAACTAGTGTTACTAATCAGTAGGTACAGGGGCTAGGACCTAGTGTTACTAATCAGGAGGTACAGGGGCTAGGAACTAGTGTTACTAATCAGGAGGTACAGGGGCTAGGAGCTAGTGTTACTAATCAGGAGGTACAGGGGCTAGGAACTAGTGTTACTAATCAGGAGGTACAGGGGCTAGGAACTAGTGTTACTAATCAGGAGGTACAGGGGCTAGGAACTAGTGTTACTAATCAGGAGGTACAGGGGCTAGGAACTAGTGTTACTAATCAGGAGGTACAGGGGCTAGGAACTAGTGTTACTAATCAGGAGGTACAGGGGCTAGGAGCTAGTGTTACTAATCAGGAGGTACAGGGGCTAGGGAACTAGTGTTACTAATCAGGAGGTACAGGGACTAGGAGCTAGTGTTACTAATCAGGAGGTACAGGGACTAGGAACTAGTGTTACTAATCAGGAGGTACAGGGGCTAGAAACTAGTGTTACTAATCAGGAGGTACAGGGGCTAGGAGCTAGTGTTACTAATCAGGAGGTACAGGGGCTAGGAGCTAGTGTTACTAATCAGGAGGTACAGGGGCTAGGAGCTAGTGTTACTAATCAGGAGGTACAGGGGCTAGGAACTAGTGTTACTAATCAGGAGGTACAGGGGCTAGGAACTAGTGTTACTAATCAGGAGGTACAGGGGCTAGGAACTAGTGTTACTAATCAGTAGGTACAGGGCTAGGACCTAGTGTTACTAATCAGGAGGTACAGGGGCTAGAACTAGTGTTACTAATCAGGAGGTACAGGGGCTAGGAGCTAGTGTTACTAATCAGGAGGTACAGGGGCTAGGAACTAGTGTTACTAATCAGGAGGTACAGGGGCTAGGAACTAGTGTTACTAATCAGGAGGTACAGGGGCTAGGAGCTAGTGTTACTAAGTGCACAATGTCTGCTAATGCCTTTGGACTGTGTATAGTGTGTGTGTGTGTTGGGGGGCTTTGTTGGAGTGAGAACATACAGAACAACTGACACACACTCACACACCCGTATGAGATGCATGTTACACACACTTCAACACAAACACATATTCACAAACTACAACTGTCACTTAGAGAGTCCGGGTAATGATAAATGAAACGGATAGTCCCACTCCGGGGGGCAGTAGATAGAGGGGAAGGAGAGTATAGATATACAGCAGTTATACTAGAGATCTCTGCTCCTTGTCTCTAGTACAGGTTAGTCTGTATAGATATACAGTAATTATACTAGAGATCTCTGCTCCTTGTCTCTAGTACAGGTTAGTCTGTATAGATATACAGTAATTATACTAGAGATCTCTGCTCCTTGTCTCTAGTACAGGTTAGTCTGTATAGATATACAGCAGTTATACTAGACATCTCTGCTCCTTGTCTCTAGTACAGGTTAGTCTGGGTATAGATATAGTTGCAGTTATACTAGAGATAT
Source organism: Oncorhynchus keta (assembly GCF_023373465.1). Lineage (NCBI taxonomy): Eukaryota > Metazoa > Chordata > Actinopteri > Salmoniformes > Salmonidae > Oncorhynchus > Oncorhynchus keta. The sequence continues at coordinate 49,202 of NW_026289708.1, read as the reverse complement.
CTGCTCCTTGTCTCTAGTACAGGTTAGTCTGTATAGATATACATCAGTTATACTAGAGATCTCTGCTCCTTGTCTCTAGTACAGGTTAGTCTGTATAGATATACAGCAGTTATACTAGAGATCTGTGCTCCTTGTCTCTAGTACAGGTTAGTCTGTATAGATATACAGCAGTTATACTAGAGATATCTGCTCCTTGTCTCTAGTACAGGTTAGTCTGTATAGATATACAGCAGTTATACTAGAGATCTCTGCTCCTTGTCTCTAGTACAGGTTAGTCTGTATAGATATACAGCAGTTATACTAGAGATCTGTGCTCCTTGTCTCTAGTACAGGTTAGTCTGTATAGATATACAGCAGTTATACTAGAGATCTCTGCTCCTTGTCTCTAGTACAGGTTAGTCTGTATAGATATACAGTAATTATACTAGAGATCTCTGCTCCTTGTCTCTAGTACAGGTTAGTCTTGAGAGCATTGGGTTTCCGGTGGAAGGAGGAGAGCACGCCAGCGAAAGGCCCTGTCATACTGTCTGCAGGCTGCCACGCCTTCAGCAGCTCTGGAGCTTGGGCTGCGGGTTGGGCCATTCCTGGGTGGGCGGGGCCTAGGGTGGGCCAGCCAGGGGATTTGAGCCCCTGTAGAACGGGGGAGCTGGAGGTGTTGGCGTAGCCACCATTAGCAGGGGCGGGGCTGGGGCTGAGGCTGGCAGGGCTACCCATGTTCCCATTGGCTGAGCCGGGCAGCGAGGCGGTGCTGTCAGGGGTGGGACTGCAGGTGGACTCTTTTGATTCGTCATCATCTGAGGAAGATCTGGGCTCACCCTTTTTCCCCCCAGCATTGCCATTGTTCCCTCCTGGGCCCCCAGTCCCATTGGATTTAGAGTTGGCCGCACGCTCCACCTTACGGAACTTAGCCCTCCGGTTCTGGAACCACACCTGACATAGACAGACAATAAAGTTTAGTCTCATTCAAACGTCTAAAAATACAACCAAAAGAAAAAGCCAACAAAATAAATATACACATCAAAATACATACTATCTCTAAAATATACTCATGAAGGATGTATAGATTACAATTTGGTATATAACAATCATTTCGACAATAACTGACTGCATTAACCAAATAAACATGATGGTGTAAACCCATACACGGATGAAAATGTTTTATCTATTGTGAATTCGTGTTTTTCATCAGAACCCTGGACTCACCTGCACCCGCGCCTCAGTAAGGTCGATCTTGAGCGCAAGCTCCTCGCGCGTGTAGATGTCGGGATAGTGGGTCTCCGCGAACACGCGCTCCAGCTCCTTCAGCTGTGAGCTCGTGAAGGTGGTCCTTATGCGCCGCTGTTTCCGCTTCTCGTTTAAACCGGATGGGTCGGAGAAGAACTTGTATGGAACTGCGGAGTTGAACCAATCACAATAAAACGAATTAGTGATGCTCTGTTTTATTGTTTTTTAGGCGTTTTTCTATAGGCTATGTTATGGAGATGCCTTTGTCTGACCTCGTAGGCTATAGCTTGAGGCTGAAGATGTTTTTCCCTGTACAATACACGTTTTAATTGACTTGATCAATTCAACTAACGGAATATATCAGTAGGCCTAGGTGAAATATCGTGGTTCCCATATTTATAAAATTTATTATTCAGACGCTTCTCTTTCGGTTTAGTCTATGATAGTGAGGTAGTCCATAATCGTACAAAAATATATGACTATATTTATACAATTAGCTAGTTGTAATTATACCATTAACTAAATTAAATAATTTGTAATTTGGTCAAATTTGCCTAAACTAAACATGGAATAACATAATTTGATAGGCTATCAACAAGGGCATCGAATAAAATGTGATACACTAATCACATTCCAGTTTCATTATTTCATTCAATTTCATTTAAAAAAATGAAAAGTGTCATGCAGCCTGATCATTAGATACAGATATTTTATATAAAGTGTTTTTTCCCCCCAGAAAGAGAGAGCGCGTGCATACCGAACGCCACGGTCTGTCAGTGCGCCTTCATTAGAACTACAATAAAATCTTTTTTTTTTTTATTATTAGCTTATCCAGAAAGTTAGAGGGAATTCACATATAAATATAAACATTGCAATAATGAGGTTTTAGGCGCAGCAGGACGCGCTTTTCGAACAAGCTGGCTTCAACCATTTGTTGAAGATAATTCCGTTTTATTAGTTGTAGGCCTCTTAGTAACTATAAAACGTCATTGTTATTTAATTGTTATTAATATAAGACAGTAGTTACCATATTATTTTTGTTACTAAGTGAGCTATTGTTTGTTTCTTTTTTTTCTCATTTGGACACATGAAAACGAGGTTGTGCATCTCAAGACATTTCATCTTGCAAAATTGTAAATTCAAAAGGCACTCGCACATCTGAGCTACCTTTGTTGCAGGTACATGGTAACAGTTGAATAATATGAGAAAAAAAGAAACCGATACGTAAAGCTTCTTTTTTCTCATCCGGCAAAATTGTAAATAAATAAAGAATCTAGTTTTCCATCATATCGACATTAATTATACAATTGGAAATGTATGTAATGGAAAGGTAGCAAAAAATAAACATTTGAATTGCGCAGTCGAATCGTGACCACATAACGAATTAAATAGAAAATGATGGATAGGGTACATTTTAGGATAGGCTAAGTTCTATTAAATAGACTAAACAAATGACAAATTTGATTAGTTGATAATACAGATATATTTGCCATCTACCGAATTGTACACTGACTGAATTATCCCCATGCCAACGAACATAAACGAAAGATTAGACCCTCAAATTAAGAGGTATGATAATATGAAACAGAATATTTATAATTTCGATTAATTGAGTTATGATTAATCAAATGAAATGTCTTTCCTTCTTCGATTAGCCTAGTTGGTATAATAAAATAACAAAAATGACATTTTACGCAAGTATTTCAAATAAGACCAGACGCTTTAACTATAGCCAACAGCTGGAGATAAAACACCGCTGTGAGCAACTCCTGCGAGACAAATCTCCCACTCATGCCCCACTATACCCTCTCCCCATGCTCTCTACGCGCTCTTACCTGTGGAGTAGGGTGTGGGCTGGTGCTCCCGAAGGGACCCCAGTGTGCAGCTAGCGGTGCTCAGAGGTGCGCATCCCGGGTTGGCACCGAACCCGGTCCGGATCGGGTTGTACTGGAACGAGCTGGCCTGACTGCACGAGCTGAAGTCCGCGTAGGCCGATGCCTCCATGGCCGCCATGCACGAGTCATATGAGTTCAGGTAGGAGTAATCCATTTTATACATGGAGGCGCGAGGACGACAACTCTGGGGCGAGCGCTGGATGAAATGTACTTATCCGGATTCGAGAGGAATTAAAACGGTTAAAACTGTAAAAACACCACAGAATGAATTCCGTTTTTCAAATTTCTCCAATGACCAGCTTTAGGTCCCCGAGTTCAGTCCCGCTCTCAATTTGGTTCTTGTTTTCAGTCAAAGCAGGATGTTATTTTACCATATATATGTCTTTCTTCACGTCGCTCTCTTCCTTGAAAGTAATATTCCTGAAATTTCGTTCTTCTTTTCTCTCTCAGTATCAGTATCTTCCTCTTCCATCCACGTCAGTTTCGCTCTCGCTCCCTTCCGGACCACCTCGCCTTGCGCTCAGTATGACAGCGCACCGGCCAGCTCGCGCAGTGTTTATAATAAACTTGGCAGTCCGCGAGACAATAACGAGGCGGTGGTCTCTTTCCATGACAATGTCTCGAGAGTCTATTGGGGGGCATCGTGCACGGTCAGCCCCCTCCCACTACTCATGCATTACTAATGCGCGCGAAGTTAACCCTCAGCCAGACGTCTTTATGCCAGATAAACTCCTGATATGATTCTGATTTCTGGAATTACATATTTTATTTGATGTTGTTCAAGATGTCGCCTTTCTCTCCGTGTAAGAGTGGTAGCCTGTGTATGGGTGTATGCGTCACCTCAAGAGTGTCTGACTGCAGAACCAAACTAAACGCGTTTCAATCAGTGGATACCATGGAAAGCTTTCATAAACGCATTGACTCCCCATAAATTGATTTAAGTTATTGTTCAGTGGCATCCAACGTGATATGAAACACACTAGCACGCGCCTCATGGGCCATAAGCTTATAATGCCCAGGGTGGTTAGAGCACAATCTCAGCGTCTCCTCTTATTCCGGGGCTGGAATGGAAGTGACACTAAATCGATGTAACGTTTATTAAACACATGAATTATCAGTTGCATAGACAACCAGGAGTGTCCTCTCTGCTACATCTGGGTCCTTAATTCAACCGTTTGAGAAATTAAGAGGTTCTTCGTTAGAAGAAAATAGCCTATATTCGACAAAATCATATCGTCCAAACCCTTGGAGCTTGTGTTGCTTAAATTAACAGTTTTACGCGCGTGCTAAATTGATTATGGGAATATGGCCACTGGCCCTGTGTGCGTGTAATAATATAATACGGTTTTATATGTAAAAGAGCAGCTCTCGATAGCGGCAGAGGGCTCTTCTCGTACTATCACCGCTTACTTTGCCAGTGGCCCAGTCTAATGGCATTACAACCTGCCGCATTGCCATGTTTATGTCCCATTGAATAACCCGCATCTTGCTGTGTCAGGACTGGGGTTTCTCCGCGCACAACAAGTCTACAACAATATCAATAACGTTAGGAATCCTCTTGAAAATGTATGTTGTCTGAACGCATGGCACACCGTGGTGGCAGCAAGGGCGCGCGGTCAGGCCCGGTTGCATTGCGTTTGAAGGGCGGGGAGCACCGGGAGAGAATAGTCGTTATATTATCCACTACAGTGTCTCTAACTCAGATACTTTATCTTGTATGGACTTACATGTCACAAAAACTATGATGATAACAATGATATCAATTATAAAACAAAAAACATCGCAATATTGGCCTATAAAATAAAGTACAATAGAATGAATACCTGTTAATAACATGCAGTCACAATAGTTATCCGTTCATTTTCGTTTCTGTCTCTGCTTTTTAAAGCTTAATCATGGACATTATCATGGACTGTTGAACACATGTTTAGTCATTCGTATGCCTCACCGTTGTCCCCATTCATATGCATGTAATGCATGTCTAAAGACCTCAACTTTTAATGGGGTGTTTTTATTATCTGAGTTCTTCCTCGGCTGGTTATTGTAGACCTACAGGCTCATAATTTGCAGGTTAAACAAAAATACAAATAGGCCTATACATTTCAAACCATTTTATTCCTATAGCTTACTCAGTTTCCCTTCAACATATATAAATCATCTCTCCTCAATACCGGTGCTGTTACGTTGAGCTGCTCAATAGGGTACCACTCACTTTTCATTAAAAAAAGATTGTCAACTTCAATGCAATATACAAGTTGTTGTTTCAACACTGTATGCCACCGCGTACTGTTTCAGCTTAATCAGTTTACTCCAGTTATTCAACTGTATATAAACTAATTGTCTAAATAAAATGCTGTCTGATGCATATTTCCTCATATGCCTAACTGTTGTGTGATGTGTGATTGTGATATTGTCTGAAGCATGATATCAGATTGATCTGTTGGCTTTGTGTCTGTCATCGTGCAGGTATGTTGTGTGCCCTATTCCACGAGCCCAACAAAGGATTTTGCAGTCCTTGGGCGCGCACGAGCCGGACCCTGAATCAGAACCCATGTAGTTGTCTCGCCCTCAGCCTCTCTCTCTACCACAGACGTGGCACCACTAGTCATAGAGCTGTCGCGCGCTATGACTCTAACCAGGTTAGAAGCGGTCCGCCTGAAGCCGTTGCGCCATTGTGCATATAAGTAATTCGGGATTGAATGGCTGGTGCGCCAACGGGACCCCATCGTTCCAGCCCTCACTCATCCATCACCGTGCAAATCATATGCACGCACTCGCTCTATCCCCAAAATGTAGCCTATCCTGTGCACTTACAGGCCTAATGCTTATACAGAGCAGGGAAGGACATAGGCCGAAATAAATACAAAACGTGTCGAAGCTAAACACACGTTCATGTGTGTATTTACAGCAACAGGTGCCTGGCAACCGCCCGTACACACTATAGCATTTTACCTGCTGTTTCATTGGCTGTTTCAGCACCGTGTCTGACTCAATAAAATGCTCAAAATAAAGGTTTGAATTAAGCAGATTTTATGCCAGACCACTGGCAGGTCGGTTCTCAACTGCTAGGTTTTATGACAGACCACTGACCGGTCGGTTCTCAACTGCTAGGTTTTATGACAGACCACTGACCGGTCGGTTCTCAACTGCTAGGTTTTATGACAGACCACTGACCGGTCGGTTCTCAACTGCTAGGTTTTATGACAGACCACTGACCGGTCGGTTCTCTACTGCTAGGTTTTATGACAGACCACTGACCGGTCGGTTCTCAACTGCTAGGTTTTATGACAGACCACTGACCGGTCGGTTCTCAACTGCTAGGTTTTATGACAGACCACTGACCGGTCGGTTCTCAACTGCTAGGTTTTATGACAGACCACTGACCGGTCGGTTCTCAACTGCTAGGTTTTATGCCGACTCCAGGGCCCCTCAGGCCTACTGATTGAGCTAGACTGGGGTGGGGCTGGTGAAATAACCACTCCCAATTCATGGATTCAAGGACTGTAGTCCATGAGATCAAAATTATGGTTTTACATTTATTTGAATTTATAGGCTACACTTTTAGAAAAAAAGGTTGTTTGCTTCATATTCTGACACCCCTAAAGGTTCTATATAGAACCGAAATTGGTTCCATATAGAATCCTATATGAAAGTCAAGGGTTCTAAATGGAACCAATTTTGTTTCAGTGAAGAAGAACCCTTGGGGTTCTGATCAAAGAACCCTACAAAAGGGTTCTATATATATATAGGCATGCCATATATGAAGCAAATATAGAACCCCTTTGGTTCTATCCAGAACCTTATTTTCTCAGAGAATAGGCGACTCCATTAAATTGGATAAAACAGACCATTTTACAGGTTAATTTACAGCCCATAACATAGATCTATCATTCAATAATCATGTCATTATTTGAAATGACCATTACAGCTATAAATAGCCTCTACAGACACAACATGGTGTCTTGACAGATGCAGGTTTACAGACGTAGATAAAAAAAAAAATTTAAAATATAAATAAATATAATTCCATGTATATAGGCTAGGCTATATAGCCTGACTAAAATGAGTCAACGAATGTTCCTTCAAACATTGTTTTGGAATATGCATCAGTTGTTTATACGTAGGCTTACATTCGATACCAACTACGCAATACAAATAATTATTATTTACTTCATAGTTTTTTTGCTTCTTTTTGATTTTGCTTCTTTTTCTAATTATGTTGAAAATGGGGTTGGTAGCCTCCGAGTCTCAGCACCATGTCACGGACAGCAGCCATCCATGATCTATCTGTATTAGATGCTATTTTTTATTTATGTTACCTTTATTTTACTAGGCAAGTCAGTTCAGAACAAATTCTTATTTTCAATGACGGCCTAGGAACAGTGGGTTAACTGCCTGTTCAGGGCAGAACGACAGATTTGTACCTTGTCAGCTCGGGGGTTACCAAAGCTCTAACCACTAGGCTACCCTGCCGGCCCAGGGCGAAAGTAAAATGCTCTTGATTATTTACAATTTTAATGGTGTCAAAATTGGACGGAAGCCAAATAGATATTTTCACACGGTCAACGACATTCTATTCTATAGGTATTATATCTATGATATGAGTGTTGATTACTCTAAATTACAAATTGACCAATCGCTATTTGGCCGTTAATTCGCCTGGTAGTTCATTTAAAAAAGGAAATGTCCAGGTATATATCAAATATCTATCGAAATAATACATTAGGGCCTATAGCCTGTAATAATTATGGCTTCAACAACAGAACTGAAAATAGCCATTTTGGTTAGGCTACCATGACTCGATGATAGACCAGAGACAAGAACACATTACAGCTTTGTCACGAGGTTCTAATCACCCTCTTTGGGACTGGTCAGGATTCTGCTCTCGTGATGGATCGGTTACCTCTTTGATTGACACCCCGCGTGTTCCAGACCACCACGTGCCCCGGGACAGATACTGTCTCGGCCCCCGGTGCGGCCTTTCACTGAACCCGGTACATATCCGTCCCATCCTTTACTGATCCCTCACCCTACCCTCAGTCTCCCCTCTCTCCATCCATCTCCCTTCTCTCCATCTATCCATCACAGCGGCACCAGTCTCCCCAGGTCTCATCAATCTCCCCTCTACCCCCCACTTCATTAGCCCAATCTGCATTCACCCGCTATCGTTCTTACCGCGCCCCGTCCACGGTACCGGTCGGGAGACAGTCCTTCCAATAGAGCCGGGGCTATCGGAAACGATTACCGTCAGAGCGATGGGGAAAGCGAAACCAAAACGAACGGAATTCAATTAGCATAGGAGACGTGCCCCATTTTCGTTAAAATAGGCAATTTTTGATTGCAACGCAGAAATACACATTAATTACATGAGACCACCAAAAATAAATGATCTAGCCAACAAGACACATGCGGTTTAACAGGGCATCAAGGCCTATGAGAAGTTAAGACACATTTGGGAGGAGGAATGTGATAATTTGGGGAAATCCCCTGACTCTGATCCCGCTCTCTGTCGCGAGGAGCCTCTTGTGGCTATTGTTGCCGCCTCTGTTGACTCAGACGCCATGAATGCGAAAGGCCACGGTTACAGTTTCCGTTAAATCTCCCATGAATTTAAAAGTCCAAAGTTAAACTCCGTGCGCCCACTCAGGCCCCTGCGCGAGGGTATTATCCCGGATTAAAGGGGTCCTCGGAGACAAACATGCCGCAAGGCGGCTTTGGCTCTTTGAATGGATTAAATGTTAACGTTTAAACTCTCGAGTAGCTGTTCTTTTGCGCCACAATGGAAAACAAGCTACGCACATTTAACTTTGGAAACAGTTACATTTTACCAGCAAACTCACATTTGAATCCAAGTGAAGGGACCGCCACACAACAGATGGCCCAAAAGATCCTGACTACTGTTGCGAGGTGCAGATGGACCCCTCTTCATTGAACAATGTCACCAATAATGGAACTTTTTAGGGACATCATCTGTAGCCTGAACTATTTAACTACAGGATCGGTGTCCTGACTTCGGTACGGTTGAGCTACCGTAGGCTAATGCGATTAGCATGAGGTTGTTAGTAACACAAACCATTTCCCAGGACATAGACATATCTGATATGGGCAGAAAGCTTAAATTCTTGTTAATCGAACTGCACTATCCAATTTACAGTAGCTATTACAGTGAAATAATACCATGCTATTGTTTGAGGAGAGTGCACAGTTCTGAACTTGAAAATGTATTAATAAACCAATTAGGCACATTTGGACAGTCTTGATGCAACATTTGAACAGATATGCAATGGTTCATTGAATCAGTCTAAAACTTTGCACATTCACCGCTGCCATCTATTGGCCAAAATATAAATTACGCCTGGGCTGGAATAATACATTATGGCCTTTCGATTGCATTTCAAATCTGTTTATCTTTTACCAGATCTAATGTGTTATATTCTCTTACATTAATTTCACATTTCCACAAACTTCAAAGTGTTTCCTTTCAAATGGTATTAATAATATGTATGTCCTGAGCTACAGGCAGTTAGATTTGGGTATGTCATTTTAGGCCAAAGAAAAAAAGAAAAAGGGTCCGATCTTTACAAGGTTTTAACACCACAAGATTGGAAATCTTTCTTGTATCAAATGTCCTGTTCAGTTGTGCTGAAATCTAATTAAGGTGACAGACATTCCTAACACTGATCTGAATAAAAGGCATGGAAAGTCAAATACATTTCCAATGACTAAACCCACTCTAAACAGGACAATGGGGAAGTAAATACTAGTGGTTGAAATTTGAACACTGAAATCTGAATACAGGGCATTCTGAAAGTATTCAGACCCCTTGACCTTTTCCACATTTTGTTACGTTACAGCCTTATTCTAAAATGGATTAAATCGTTTTTTCCCCTTGTCAATCTACACACAACACCCACAATGACAAAGCAAAAACAGTTTTTTAGAAATGTTTGCAAATGTGTTTCAAATAAAAATCTGAAATATATTACATTTGCATAACTATTCAAACCCTTTACTCAGTACTTTGTTGAAGCACCTTTGGCAGCGATTACGGCATCGAGTCTTCTAGGGTATGATGCTACAGGCTTGGCACACCTGTATTTGGGGAGTTTCTTCCATTCTTCTCTGCAGATCCTCTCAAGCTCTGTCAGGTTGGATGGGGAGCGTCGCTATTTTCAGGTCTCTCCAGAGATGTTAGATCGGGTTTAAGTCCAGGCTCTGGCTGGGCCACTCAAGGACATTCAGAGTCTTTTCCTGAAGCCACTGCTGGGTTGTCTTGGCTGTGTGCTTAGTGTTCTTGTCCTGTTGGAAAGTGAACTTAGGTCCTGAGCGTTCTGAACCAGGTTTTCATTAAAGATCTCTATACTTAGCTCCATTCATCTTTACCTCGATCCTGACTAGTCTCCCAGTCCCCGGAGCTGAAAAACTCCCAACAGCATGATGCTGCCACCCCCATGCTTGGTGCCAGATTTCCTCCAGATGTGACGCTTGGCATTCAGGCCAAATCGCTCAATCTTGGTTTCATCAGACCAGAGAATCTTGTTTCTCATAGTCTGAGAGTCTTTAGGTGCCTTTTGGCAAACTCAAACTGATTGGCCAATCAATTGAATTTACCACAGGTGGACTCCAATCAAGTTATAGAAACATCTCAAGGATGATCAATGGGAACAGGATGCACCTGAGCTCAATCTCGAGTTTCATAGCAAGGGGTCTAAATAATTATGTAAGTTATTTCTGTTTTTATTTTTAATAAATTAGCAAAATGTCTAAAAACCTGTTTCACGTTGTCATTATGAGGTATTGTGTGTAGATTGACAAGGAGGAAACATGATTTAATCAAGCGTATCTAAATGTGGAAAAAGTCAAGGGGTCTGAATACTTTTCGAATGCATTGTAGGTGTTTTCCTACTTGGAAACTGACTGGAAAAAAAAACTGACTATCATGTTTAATTTAAGCATTCCTGTGTTTAAGATGAGAACACTTATTATCAAATCTACATGCCTAATGTTTAAGTTTTAAAGCACTGCATCAAATATATAAGTCAGGCTTATATTACTTTGATATGATTATTAATGCTATCCACATGTCTAGCCTAGCAATGGACCTAGCAATTAGCTTGATGTTAAAAAAATATTTTTTAGGATAAAAACAGACCCAGTGTCCCTAGAGAACACACACACACACACACACACACACACACACACACACACACACACACACACACACACACACACACACACACACACACACACACACACACACACACACACACACACACACACACAGCTGGGATGGCCGCGCGCAGGAGAGCTTCTACAAACACGCTAATTAGATCTCAGGCTCAGGCCCCGCGCTCTGAAAGCTGGCCGGCGGCGGGGCGCGCGGAGCTGTGGAAAGTTAATTGAATTAAATTCCCTCTAAACTAATTAGGCTGCAATCTGCCACGCGAGCTGTCCCTGAGCAAGGTTCGAATTAGGGAGAATGGATTTGTTCCTTTCTTTAGGAGAAGGGGGATGGCTGTGTTTTAGGGATATTTTATTCCCTTTTATGATAATTCTCCCGTTGGGACAGGCGAGTAACTAACTGTACGGGGATTGGCAGCTTGCATCTGGAGATGCTCCGGTCTGCGTCTCGAGCCCACCCGCGCGCCCCGCTCACCGTCACCATGTCAGGAAGCAGACTGTACCCCCGAGCGTCTCTATTTGGCCTACACCCGGTGAGGAGAGGGGTGCCTCTCTGTTGCCAATATGATGAGGATGAGCTAAGCGCGGAGTAATGGCGGATCGATCCGTGCCTGCCTTCTGAGAGACCTCGGGGGAAAGAGAAGAGAGAGGAGAGGGGGAGACGGACAGGGGAGGATAACACTGATGAAAATGCCCCGTTAAGAGCGCGGACAGATATGATAATGGACCACGAGGCTATCTGAGCTCTGAGTGATGCGCGCGGACCGCGCTGAGTGCTCACGAGCGAGTCATCATCACCCACCTCCTTGTGATGTTGCCACACCAGGCAGGGCCCAACGATAGAAGCCAAACATGGAGATAAAATAAAAGGAATTATAGGTATACACTTTTAGAAAACAATTATATCTAGAACCGAGATAGGTTTTTCGGCTTTTCCCCAAAATAACCCTTTGAAAAAAAAAAAACTTGGTTTCACAAAGGGTCCAACATAGAACCAAAAGGGTTCTAGCTGCAAACAAAAGGGTTCTGCCTCGAACCAAAACGCTTCTCCTAGGGCAGGTATAGAAAATGTGTTTAACATTTTCTTCACAGTTTCAAACAGTACATTTATATTTTCCAACGGGGCTATACAGTTGGTTGTTTTTTTCTCTCGCCAATTTAACCATCTATTGTTCAGCGAAATAACAACACAATGTCAAATACAGGTACCCTAGTCAAATAATTAACATCCAATCACATTAACCGTTACGTATGTAGCTGCTGCTCATGTTGGTCTCTGTACTGACGGCGCAAAAGCCATGACAGGGAGACATAGTGGAGTGGTAACGTGTGTACAAGCAGTTGCTCCCGACACCACTTGGGTACACTGCAGCATCCACCGCCAAGGGAATGCCTGACAGCTTGGAAGACGTTTTGGACTCTACAGTGAAAATGGTTAACTTTGTAAAAGCAAGGCCCCTGAACTCTCGTATTTTCTGCGCTATGCAATGATATGGGCAGCAACCATGTAACGCTTTTACAACATACAAAGTGTGTTGGTTATCAAGGGGCAAAGTATTGACACTTTTTCAAATTGACGAGCTTAAAGTTTTCTTTACTGACCATAATTTTCACTTGTCTGACCGCTTGATGATGAGGAGTTTCTCACACGACTGGCCTATCTGGGTGATGTTTTTACTTTAAAAATGTTGATTTCACCTTTATTTAGCCAGGTAGGCTAGTTGAGAACAAGTTCTCATTTGCAACTGCGACCTGGTCAAGATAAAGCAAAGCAGTGTGACACAGACAACAACACAGAGTTACACATGGAGTAAACAATAAACAAGCCAATAACACAAACAAGTCAATGACACAGTAGAGAAAAGAAAGTCTATATACAGTGTGTGCAAAAGGCATGAGGAGGTAGGCAATAAATAGGCCATAGGAGCGAAGAGTTAAGAAGATTAACACTGGAGTGATAAATTATGATGTGCAGGTAGAGATACTGGTGTGCAAATGAGCAGAAAAGTAAATAAAATAAAAACAGTATGGGGATGAGGTAGGTAAATTGGATGGGCTATATACCGATGGACTATGTACAGCTGCAGTGATCGGTTAGCTGCTCAAATAGTTGTTCATTCCACCTGAATGATCCGAATCTAGGATTACAGGGAATCTCCGCAACTATATTAAACATGCGGGACAGAATTGAGGCTATGATTAAGAAGTTGGAGCGCTTCTCTGTCTGCATTAACAAGGACAACACAGATCACAAGTAGCCTAGTGGTTAGAACATTGGGCCAGTAACGGAAAGGTTGCTAGATTGAATCCCCAAGATGACAAAGTAAAAATCTGGCGTTCTGCCCTGAACAAGGCAGTTAACCCACTGTTCCTTGGCCAACATTGTAAAAAAGGTTAAAAAAAGAAGTGAAATAGCAAAGCACCCGAGTGATTTGTGTGCTCAATTACTTTCCTGAAACGGATGACACAACAACTGGATTCCTTATCCCTTTCGCACCCTGCCTCCAGTCCACTTCATGCCCTTCCTCCAGTCCACTTCATGCCCTGCCTCCAGTCCACTTCATGCCCTGCCTCCAGTCCACTTCATGCCCTGCCTCCAGTCCACTTCATGCCCTGCCTCCAGTCCACTTCATGCCCTGCCTCCAGTCCACTTCGTGCCCTTCCTCCAGTCCACTTCGTGCCCTGCCTCCAGTCCACTTCGTGCCCTTCCTCCAGTCCACTTCGTGCCCTTCCTCCAGTCCACTTCGTGCCCTGCCTCCAGTCCACTTCGTGCCCTTCCTCCAGTCCACTTCGTGCCCTTCCTCCAGTCCACTTCGTGCCCTGCCTCCAGTCCACTTCGTGCCCTGCCTCCAGTCCACTTCGTGCCCTTCCTCCAGTCCACTTCCTGCCCTTCCTCCAGTCCACTTCGTGCCCTGCCTCCAGTCCACTTCGTGCCCTGCCTCCAGTCCACTTCGTGCCCTGCCTCCAGTCCACTTCGTGCCCTGCCTCCAGTCCACTTCGTACCCTGCCTCCAGTCCACTTCGTACCCTGCCTCCAGTCCACTTCGTGCCCTGCCTCCAGTCCACTTCGTGCCCTGCCTCCAGTCCACTTCGTGCCCTGCCTCCAGTCCACTTCGTGCCCTGCCTCCAGTCCACTTCGTACCCTGCCTCCAGTCCACTTCGTGCCCTGCCTCCAGTCCACTTCGTGCCCTGCCTCCAGTCCACTTCGTGCCCTGCCTCCAGTCCACTTCTTGCCCTGCCTCCAGTCCACTTCATGCCCTGCCTCCAGTCCACTTCATGCCCTGCCTCCAGTCCACTTCATGCCCTGCCTCCAGTCCACTTCATGCCCTGCCTCCAGTCCACTTCATGCCCTGCCTCCAGTCCACATCATGCCCTGCCTCCAGTCCACTTCATGCCCTGCCTCCAGTCCACTTCATGCCCTGCCTCCAGTCCACTTCATGCCCTGAATCCAGTCCACTTCGTACCCTGCCTCCACGCCACTTCGTGCCCTGCCTCCAGTCCACTTCGTGCCCTGCCTCCAGTCCACTTCGTGCCCTTCCTCCAGTCCACTTCGTGCCCTTCCTGCAGTCCACTTCCTGCCCTTCCTCCAGTCCACTTCGTGCCCTGCCTCCAGTCCACTTCGTGCCCTGCCTCCAGTCCACTTCATGCCCTGCCTCCAGTCCACTTCATGCCCTGCCTCCAGTCCACTTCATGCCCTGCCTCCAGTCCACTTCATGCCCTGCCTCCAGTCCACTTCATGCCCTGCCTCCAGTCCACTTCATGCCCTGCCTCCAGTCCACTTCATGCCCTGCCTCCAGTCCACTACATGCCCTGCCTCCAGTCCACTACATGCCCTGCCTCCAGTCCACTTCATGCCCTGCCTCCAGTCCACTTCATGCCCTGCCTCCAGTCCACTTCATGCCCTGCCTCCAGTCCACTTCATGCCCTGCCTCCAGTCCACTTCATGCCCTGCCTCCAGTCCACTTCATGCCCTGCCTCCAGTCCACTTCATGCCCTGCCTCCAGTCCACTTCATGCCCTGCCTCCAGTCCACTTCATGCCCTGCCTCCAGTCCACTTCATGCCCTGCCTCCAGTCCACTTCATGCCCTGCCTCCAGTCCACTTACTGATATCTGAACAAGAGAGCCTCATCGAAATTGCAACAAGCAGTTCTGTGAAAATTGAATTCATCCAGAATCCACTGCTAGAAACCATCAAAGCAGACTGTGTCCGCAGACCGCGTACCTATGTGAGAGTGGATTCTCGGCCCTCACTAGCATGAAAACTAAATACAGGCACAGACTGTGTGTGGGAAATGATTTAAAATGGAGACTCTCTCCAATACAACCCAACAGAGTTATGTGCATCCTCTCAAGCACACCCTTCTCATTAACCTGCGGTGAGTTATTCACAATTTCCAATGAACAAATAAGGTTTTATATGTAAAATGGTTCAATAAAGAGCAACATTATTATATTTGTATCTGTGCCCTGGTCCTATAAGAGCTCTTTGTCACTTCCCACGAGCCGGGTTGTGACGACAAACTCAAACTCATTCTTATGTTTGATAAATGTATCATATAGTGTGTGTGTGTGTGGCAGGCTTACAATGATGTCAAAAAACAACATTTGAGAGTGCGCTGACCCTGGTGCTAGAGGGGGTACGCAGCTGAGCAGAGGTTGAATGTTTGAAGGGGTACTGTCGTGACATTTCCTCTATTTACCAAATCATGAGAGCAAACCACACACAAATCAGAGTTAGTTATCAAAGTCCATCTTTAATTATATGAGGTCTATCACAACCCTGTGACTATCAGATCAATTAAGTGTCTATCGATGAATTCTCTGAGAGCCCCTTCCACGTTGCAACTGAGAGCCTTTAATAGCAAAAAACACACATAGTCAGACAATCGTTCAGCTTTGTCTCCTAAACTATGTTATTTTCTCAAACTCAGAACCATAAACCAATCCTCCATATCAACAGGCATATATCAAATCCATCCTATCTTGACAAGATCACAGAGACACACTGACTGGCACACAGACATTGTGGAGCCAAGAGATACACGCTGACCTCTCCACTCTCTCCGGCCCAAGCAACTTAGTCTTGACAGAGAACAGATACTGCAACCCCACCACAGTATTATACAAAAATAACATTCTGATGAGAAGTAACTTACAAACATATTTTTTATTTTTTTATTTTTTATTTCACCTTTATTTAACCAGGTAGGCTAGTTGAGAACAAGTTCTCATTTGCAACTGCGACCTGGCCAAGATAAAGCATAGCAGTGTGAACAGACAACACAGAGTTACACATGGAGTAAACAATTAGCAAGTCAATAACACAGTAGAAAAAAATGGGCAGTCTATATACAATGTGTGCAAAAGGCATGAGGAGGTAGGCGAATAATACAATTTTGCATATTAACACTGGAGTGATAAATGATCAGATGGGCATGTACAGGTAGAGATATTGGTGTGCAAAAGAGCAGAAAAGTAAATAAATAAAAACAGTATAAAAACAGTATGGGAATGAGGTAGGTGAAAAAGGGTGAGCTATTTACCTATAGACTATGTACAGCTGCAGCGATCGGTTAGCTGCTCGGATAGCTGATGTTTGAAGTTGGAGAGGGAGATAAAAGTCTCCAACTTCAGCGATTTTTGCAATTGTTCCAGTCACAGGCAGCAGAGTACTGGAACGAAAGGCGGCCAAATGAGGTGTTGGCTTTAGGGATGATCAGTGAGATACACCTGCTGGAGCGCGTGCTACGGATGGGTGTTGCCATCGTGACCAGTGAACTGAGATAAGGCGGAGCTTTACCTAGCATGGACTTGTAGATGACCTGGAGCCAGTGGGTCTGGCGACGAATATGTAGTGAGGGCCAGCCGACTAGAGCATACAAGTCGCAGTGGTGGGTGGTATAAGGTGCTTTAGTGACAAAACGGATGGCACTGTGGTAGACTGCATCCAGTTTGCTGAGTAGAGTGTTGGAAGCCATTTTGTAGATGACATCGCCGAAGTCGAGGATCGGTAGGATAGTCAGTTTTACTAGGGTAAGCTTGGCAGCGTGAGTGAAGGAGGCTTTGTTGCGGAATAGAAAGCCGACTCTGGATTTGATTTTTGATTGGAGATGTTTGATGTGAGTCTGGAAGGAGAGTTTGCAGTCTAGCCAGACACCTAGGTACTTATAGATGTCCACATATTCAAGGTTGGAACCATCCAGGGTGGTGATGCTAGTCGGGCATGCGGGTGCAGGCAGCGATCGGTTGAAAAGCATGCATTTGGTTTTACTCGCGTTTAAGAGCAGTTGGAGGCCACGGAAGGAGTGCTGTATGGCATTGAAGCTCGTTTGGAGGTTGGATAGCACAGTGTCCAATGACGGGCCGAAAGTATATAGAATGGTGTCGTCTGCGTAGAGGTGGATCAGGGAATCGCCCGCAGCAAGAGCAACATCATTGATATATACAGAGAAAAGAGTCGGCCCGAGAATTGAACCCTGTGGCACCCCCATAGAGACTGCCAGAGGACCGGACAGCATGCCCTCTGATTTGACACACTGAACTCTGTCTGCAAAGTAATTGGTGAACCAGGCAAGGCAGTCATCCGAAAAACCGAGGCTGTTGAGTCTGCCGATAAGAATTTGGTGATTGACAGAGTCGAAAGCCTTGGCGAGGTCGATGAAGACGGCTGCACAGTACTGTCTTTTATCGATGGCGGTTATGATATCATTTAGTACCTTGAGTGTGGCTGAGGTGCACCCGTGACCGGCTCGGAAACCAGATTGCACAGCGGAGAAGGTACGGTGGGATTCGAGATGGTCAGTGACCTGTTTGTTGACTTGGCTTTCGAAGACCTTAGATAGGCAGGGCAGGATGGATATAGGTCTATAGCAGTTTGGGTCCAGGGTGTCTCCCCTTGAAGAGGGGGATGACTGCGGCAGCTTTCCAATCCTTGGGGATCTCAGACGATATGAAAGAGAGGTTGAACAGGCTGGTAATAGGGGTTGCGACAATGGTGGCAGATAGTTTCAGAAATAGCGGGTCCAGATTGTCAAGCCCAGCTGATTTGTACGGGTCCAGGTTTTGCAGCTCTTTCAGAACATCTGCTATCTGGATCTGGGTAAAGGAGAACCTGGAGAGGCTTGGGTGAGGAACTACGGGGGGGCGGAGCTGTTGGCCGAGGTTGGAGTAGCCAGGCGGAAGGCATGGCCAGCCGTTGAGAAGTGCTTATTGAAGTTTTCGATAATCATGGATTTATCGGTGGAGACCGTGTTTCCTAGCCTCAGTGCAGTGGGCAGCTGGGAGGAGGTGCTCTTGTTCTCCATGGACTTCACAGTGTCCCAGAACTTTTTGGAGTTGGAGCTACAGGATGCAAACTTCTGCCTGAAGAAGCTGGCCTTAGCTTTCCTGACTGACTGCGTGTATTGGTTCCTGACTTCCTGAACAGTTGCATATCACGGGGCTATTCGATGCTATTGCAGTCCGCCACAGGATGTTTTTGTGCTGGTCGAGGGCAGTCAGGTCTGGAGTGAACCAAGGGCTGTATCTGTTCTTGGTTCTGCATTTTTTGAACGGAGCATGCTTATCTAAAATGGTGAGGAAGTTACTTTTAAAGAATGACCAGGCATCCTCAACTGACGGGATGAGGTCAATGTCCTTCCAGGATACACGGGCCAGGTCGATTAGAAAGGCCTGCTCACAGAAGTGTTTTAGGGAGCGTTTGACAGTGATGAGGGGTGGTCGTTTGACTGCGGCTCCGTGGCGGATACAGGCGATGAGGCAGTGATCGCTGAGATCCTGGTTGAAGACAGCGGAGGTATATTTGGAGGGCCAGTTGGTCAGGATGACGTCTATGAGGGTGCCCTTGTTTACAGAGTTAGGGTTGTACCTGGTGGGTTCCTTGATGATTTGAGTGAGATTGAGGGCATCTAGCTTAGATTGTAGGACTGCCGGGGTGTTAAGCATATCCCAGTTTAGGTCACCTAACAGAACAAACTCTGAAGCTAGATGGGGGCGATCAATTCACAAATGGTGTCCAGGGCGCAGCTGGGAGCTGACGGGGTCGGTAGCAGGCGGCAACAGTGATAGACTTGTTTCTGGAGAGAGTAATTTTCAAAATTAGTAGTTCAAACTGTTTGGGTATGGACCTGGAAAGTATGACATTACTTTGCAGGCTATCTCTGCAGTAGACTGCGACTCCGCCCCCTTTGGCAGTTCTATCTTGACGGAAGATGTTATAGTTGGGTATGGAAATCTCTGAATTTTTGGTGGCCTTCCTGAGCCAGGATTCAGACACGGCAAGGACATCAGGGTTAGCAGAGTGTGCTAAAGCAGTGAGTAAAACAAACTTAGGGAGGAGGCTTCTGATGTTGACATGCATAAAACCAAGGCTTTTTCGATCACAGAAGTCAACAAATGAGGGTACCTGGGGGCATGCAGGGCCTGGGTTTACCTCCACATCACCCGCGGAACAGAGAAGGAGTAGTATGAGGGTGCGGCTAAAGGCTATCAAAACTGGTCGCCTAGAGCGTTGGGGGCAGAGGATAAGAGGAGCAGGTTTCTGGGCATGGTAGAATATATTCAGGGCATAATGCGCAGACAGGGGTATGGTGGGGTGCGGGTACAGCGGAGGTAAGCCCAGGCACTGGGTGATGATGAGAGAGGTTGTATCTCTGGACATGCTGGTTGTAATGGGTGAGGTCACCGCATGTGTGGGGGGTGGGACAAAGGAGGTAACAGGGGTATGCAGAGTGGATCTAGGGGCTCCATTGTGAACTAAAACAATGATAACTAACCTGAACAACAGTATACAAGGCATATTGACATTTGGGAGAGACATACAGCGAGGCATACAGTAATCACAGGTGTTGAATTGGGAAAGCTAGCTAAAAACAGTAGGCGAGGCTAATCAGCTAGCACAACAAACAGCAGGTAAAATGGCGTTGACTAGGCAACTGGGCCGACAGATAAACAAACAAGCAGAATGGGGTACCGTGATTAATGGACAGTCCAGCGTGCGTCAGCTATGTAGCCAAGAGATCAGTGTCCAGGGGGCAGCGGTGGATGGGCAGGGAAGCTGGGCTGGCGAGTGTTATCCAGGTTTTTTTTTTTTTTTTTTTAAACTAACAATGACTAAATAGCTTGTAGCTAGTTAGCTGGTTAGCGTCTGGAGGTTCTTGAGTGTGTCATAAAAATAAATAAAAATTAAAAGTGATAGCGAATCCGTATCACAGTGGGTGAGGCAGGTTTCCGGAAGGTATAAACAAATAAAAATCAAAGAGAGATAGAAAGTAAATGGGTTCAGAAGTGTTTGGGATGAGGTGAGTCAGATGGTTAGCAGGCCTGTGCTAACAAGCTAACAGTTCGTAGGCCCGGGCTAGACAAGCTAGCCGTTAGCAGGCCGAATAGCAAGTAGGGAGATAGCGAGGGCTAGAGAGCTAACCTTTGGGGGACGTCGCGATGGGGTGAGTCTGTTTATATGATGAACACTAAAACATTCTTACCTATGTTACCAACCAATTCTGATTATTCCCCAACAGTACAGGCCTATAAACCGTTTGGGAAACAGTCCTAGGGGGACAGCTGAAGAACCCCTTTGGAATCTTTTGTCTTAGAGTGTAATAAAGAGATGAAGCATCTTGTGCATTATACAACAATCTGGTCAGCAACAGGCTACTTGTAGTCTACCTGTGTGGTTGTGTTCGTGTGTGGTTGTGTTCGTGTGTGGTTGTGTTTTGTGTGTGGTTGTGTTTGTGTGTGTGGCTGTGTTCGTGTGTGGTTAATGTTAGTGTGTGTGGTTGTGTTTGTGTGTGGTTAATGTTTGTGTGTGTGGTTAATGTTTGTGTGTGTGGTTGTGTTCGTGTGTGGTTAATGTTTGTGTGTGTGGTTGTGTTTGTGTGTGGTTAATGTTTGTGTGTGTGGTTAATGTTTGTGTGTGTGGTTGTGTTCGTGTGTGGTTAATGTTTGTGTGTGTGGTTGTGTTTGTGTGTGGTTAATGTTTGTGTGTGTGGTTAATGTTTGTGTGTGTGGCTGTGTTTGTGTTTGTGTTTTGTGTGTGGCTGTGTTTGTGTGTGGTTAATGTTTGTGTGTGTGGCTGTGTTTGTGTGTGGGGTTGTGTTCGTGTGTGAGAGTGGTTGTGTTCGTGTGTGGTTAATGTTTGTGTGTGTGGTTGTGTTCGTGTGTGAGTGTGGTTGTGTTCGTGTGTGGTTAATGTTTGTGTGTGTGTTAATGTTTGTGTGTGTGGTTGTGTTTGTGTGTGGTTAATGTTTGTGTGTGTGGTTAATGTTTGTGTGTGTGGTTGTGTTTGTGTGTGGTTAATGTTTGTGTGTGTGGTTAATGTTTGTGTGTGTGGCTGTGTTTGTGTTTGTGTTTTGTGTGTGGCTGTGTTTGTGTGTGGTTAATGTTTGTGTGTGTGGCTGTGTTTGTGTGTGGGGTTGTGTTCGTGTGTGAGAGTGGTTGTGTTCGTGTGTGGTTAATGTTTGTGTGTGTGGTTGTGTTCGTGTGTGAGTGTGGTTGTGTTCGTGTGTGGTTAATGTTTGTGTGTGTGGTTAATGTTTGTGTGTGGTTAATGTTTGTGTGTGTGGTTAATGTTTGTGTGTGTGGTTGTGTTTGTGTGTGTGGTTGTGTTTGTGTGTGAGTGTGGTTGTGTTCGTGTGTGGTTAATGTTTGTGTGTGGTTGTGTTCGTGTGTGGTTAATGTTTGTGTGTGTGGTTAATGTTTGTGTGTGTGGTTGTGTTCGTGTGTGAGTGTGGTTGTGTTCGTGTGTGGTTAATGTTTGTGTGTGTGGTTGTGTTTGTGTGTGGTTGTGTTTTGTGTGTGGTTGTGTTTGCGTGCGAGTGTGTTATTTTCTTCTTCTGTAGTTGTGTGTGGTTGTGTTTGGAGGAATGTGTATGTATGGAGAATACAGTGGGCGTGTGTGAAGTAGAGTTGAACTGTGAAGGTACATCCTCAGTAGCTTAAACTCTACTTCAATCCATAAGATGTCCTCTCCATCTCTTTCACACTCTCTCGATTTCCCACTTTCATGTTCTCCCCGAAGTCCCAATATGTTCCCCTCCATCTCTAACCTCTTTCTCTCCTCCACCCTCCACATCCCCTTCTCTTTAATTCTCTCTCCTCCCTCTCGGTCTCTGTTAAGCGGTAGCTGCTCTGTCTCTCAGGGCGTAGGAGGATGGTGGAGGGGAAAGAGGTTGGGTTTCCGTTTCCCTATAATCTAATCAGAGAAATGGCAGCAGGCAGAAATAGCCTGATGGACAGACTAAGAGACTCTCTTCATCATCGTCCTCTTCTTCTTCCTCAGGACAGTCAAACGCAAGCACGCACGCACGCACACACGCACGCACAGACACACTCCTTCTGAAAGTATTCTTAACCCTTGCCTTATTCCACGTTGCTGTTACAGCCTAAATTCAAAATGGACAACATACATTTTTCTCTCTCACCCATCTAAGCAACTCCAGTGAATATTTGGCCTTGTGTTTTAGGTTATCGTCCTGCTGAAAAGTAAATTTGTCTCCCAGTGTCTGTTTGAAAGCAGACTAAACCAGGCTTTCATCTAGGAATTTGCCTGTGCTTAGCTCTATTCCGTTTCTTTTTATCCTAAAAAACTCCCTAGTCCTTGCCGATGACAAGCATACCCATAACATCATGCAGACACCACCATGCTTGAACATATGAAGAGTGGTACTCAGTTAATATGTTGTGTCATGTTAAACACTTATATTATGGCACACAGAGTGAGTCCATGCAATTTACAGTGAATTCGAAAAGTATTCAGACCCCTTCACTTTTTCCACATTGTCATGTTACAACCTTATTCTAAAATGGATTAAATAAAAAAATATTCTCATCAATCTACACACAATACATAAATACCTTGTTTACATAAGTATTCAGACCCTTTGTAATGAGACTCAAAATTTACCATTGATCATCCTTGAGATGTTTCTACAACTTGATTGGAGACCACCTGTGGTAAATTCAATTGACTGGACATGATGTGGAAAGGCACACACCCGTCTATATAAGGTCACACAGTTGACAGTGAATGTTAGAGCAAAACCAAGCCATGAGGTCAAAGGAATTGTCTGTAGAGACAGGATTGTGTTGAGGCACAGATCTGGGGAAGGGTACCAAACCATTTCTGTAGCATTGAAGGCCCCCAAGAACACAGTGGCCTCCATTTTTCTTAAATGGAAGAATTTTGGAGCCACCAAGACTCTTCCTAGAGCTGGCCCCCCATCCAAACTGAGCAATCGAGGGAGGGAGCTGACCAAGAACCCAATAGTCACTCTGACAGAGCTCCAGAGTTCCTCTGTGGAGATGGGAGAACCTTCCAGAAAGGTTCTGCAGCACTCCACCAATCAGCCTTTATGTTAGAGTGGCAACAGTAAAAGGCACATGACAGCCCACTTGGAGTTTGCCAAAAGGCACCTTAAGGTCTCTCAGACCATGAGAAACAAGATTCTCTGGTCTGATGAAACCAAGATTGAACTCTTTGGCCTGAATGCCAAGTGTCAAATCAGGAGGAAACCTGGTACCATCCCTACGGTGAAGCATGGTGGTGGCAGAATCATGCTGTGCGGTTGTTTTTCAGTGGCAGGGACTGGTAGACAAGTCAGGATTGAGGGATAGATTAAAACTTTCTCCAGGGTGCTCAGGACCTCAGACTAGGCCGAAGGTTCACCTTCCAACAGGACAACAACCCTAAGCACACAGCCAAGACAACGCAGTAGTGGCTTCGGGACAAGTCTCTGAATGTCCTTGAGTGGCCCAGCCAGAGTCCGGACTTGAACCAGATCGAACATCTCTGGAGAGACCTGAAAATAGCGACGCTCCCCATCCAACCTGACAGAGCTTGAGAGGATCTGCAGAGAAGAATGGGAGAAACTCCCCAAATACAGGTGTGCCAAGTTTGTAGCGTCATACCATACCTGTAATCATTGCCAAAGGTGCTTCAACAAAGTACTGACTAAAGGGTTTGAATACTTATAAAGTACTGACTAAAGGGTTTGAATACTTATAAAGTACTGACTAAAGGGTTTGAATACTTATAAAGTACTGACTAAAGGGTTTGAATACTTATGTAAATATGATATTTCAGTTATTTATTTTTTATAAATGTACACACGTTTCTAAAAACCTGGTTTTGCTTTGTCATTATGGGATATTGTGATGTCATTATGGGATATTGTGATGTCATTATGGGCTATTGTGATGTCATTATGGGCTATTGTGATGTCATTATGGGATATTGTGATGTCATTATGGGATATTGTGATGTCATTATGGGATATTGTGATGTCATTATGGGATATAGTGTGTAGATTGATGAGGGGGAAAAAAACAATTGAATCCATGTTAGAACAAGGCTGTAACGTAAACAAGTTGTGGAAAAAGTCAAATGGTCTTGCTAGACTTAAGCACATTTTTACTTTCAGCTTTTCATTGTTAATTAATTAGAAAAATATAGAAAAACATAATTCCACTCTGACATTATGGGGTATTGTGTGTAGGCCAGTGTCACCAAGTCTAAATGTAATCCATTTTAAAAGTAGGCTGTAATACGATACAATTCTGTAAAAGTCAAGGGGTGTGAAAACATTAAGAACACAGGTTCTTTCCATGACAGACTGACCAGGTGAATCCAGGTGAACCCAGGTGAACCCAGGTGAAAGCTATGACCCCCTATTGATGTCACTTGTGAAATCCACTTCAAATCAGTGTAGATCAGGGATGGGCAACTGGCAGCCTTTGTAGGCCCACAAATCAATTTCACAAAAAATAAATACATTTTTTGTTTTTTTGGGGGACTCAGTTGGGGTCTCAACTTACTGTTGAGGGTTAGAATCATAGAATACGTGAGGGGCATTTTCGAAATGTGGTTGTGCATCAGCAGTCACTCAATTAAACCCATGTCAGCTAAATGTTTTTTACATGGTTAAGTTAGTCTAGCGGCCAGCTATGGTCCACTTACTGACCGGGGTGGGGCCCTATGGTCCAATTACTGACCGGGTGGGGCCAATTGGTCCAATTACTGACCGGGGTGGGGCCCATTGGTCCAATTACTGACCGGGGTGGGGCCCATTGGTCCAATTACTGACCGGGTGGGGCCCATTGGTCCAATTACTGACCGGGGTGGGGCCCTATGGTCCAATTACTGACCGGGTGGGGCCCTATGGTCCAATTACTGACCGGGGTGGGGCCCATTGGTCTGATTACTGACCGGGGTGGGGCCCATTGGTCCAATTACTGACCGGGGTGGGGCCCTATGGTCCAATTACTGACCGGGTGGGGCCCATTGGTCCGATTACTGACCGGGTGGGGCCCATTGGTCCACTTACTGACCGGGGTGGGGCCCATTGGTCCAATTACTGACCGGGTGGGGCCCATTGGTCCAATACTGACCGGGGTGGGGCCCATTGGTCCACTACTGACCGGGGTGGGGCCCATTGGTCGTCAGTTACCATATTAAAAACTGAAAAGACTTGCCTCCATCCTACGGCAAAATGGGTAGAATTGCAGGAAATTAGCTGCAAAATAAACTGCACATTTTTCTCTCCACCCCATGGCAAAATGAGTAGAATTGCAGCAAACTTGATTTAAAACTGCAATGATTTCTCTCTGCCCCATGGCAAAATGTGTACAATTGCAGGAAATTAACTTTAAAACTGACATTTTCTCTTCACTGTCACGAGCAGAGGGGGAAAGCTAAAATGTGGCCCCTCATTATTGAGTTCCGATGTGGCCCCACCCCCATCGTAGTTGCCCATCCCTAGTGCAGATGAAGGGGAGGAGACAGGTTAAAGGAGGATTTTTAAGCCTTGAGACACAGATTGTGTATGTGTGTCATTCAGAGGGTCAATGGGCAAGACAAAATATTTAAATGCCTTTGAACGGGGTATGGTAATAAGTGCTAGGTGCACCAGTTTGTGCCAAGAACTGCAACGCTGCTGGGTTTTTCACGCTCAACAGTTTCCCATGTGTAATAAGAATGGTCCACCACCCAAAGAACATCCAGCCAACTTGACACAACTTTGGGAAACATTGGAGTCAACATGGGCCATCATCCCTGTGGAATGCTTTCAACACTTTGTCTCTGTGTATCTGGGAGTGGCAGGCAGCAAGGCACTGTCTGCTGTGTGTATCTGGGGGTCCAGCAGGTCCAGTCCTGGTGAGCGGGTCTGTTTCTCCATGCTAATTCCCTCCCTGTAGGGGAGAAGAGGTTCTACATCTCTATGGAACCCTGGTAGAGAGACACAGAGGAATGACCCTCCCACATCCCCTCCTTACCTTCTGGTAAACCAGCCCCACCATCTCTCTCACACACACACACACACACACACACACACACACAGACACAGACACAGACACACACACACACACACACACACACACACACACACACACACACACACACACACACACACACACAAAATGCTCTCTCTCACGCACACTGCTCACAGAATGCACACAATCTCAATCAATTCCTCAATCACGTTATGTCCCCAGAACGACAACTGTTATTGTTCTAGAATTCCCACCCAGACTGTGTGACACAACACACAGACAGGATGGAGTGACAGTGGAACAGGACACACAGACAGGATGGAGTGACAGTGGAACAGGACACACAGACAGGATGGAGTGACAGTGGAACAGGATGGAGTGACAGTGGAACAGGACACACAGACAGGATGGAGTGACAGTGGAACAGGACACAGACAGGATGGAGTGACAGTGGAACAGGACACAGACAGGATGGAGTGACAGTGGAACAGGACACAGACAGGATGGAGTGACAGTGGAACAGGACACAGACAGGATGGAGTGACAGTGGAACAGGACACAGACAGGATGGAGTGACAGTGGAACAGGACACAGACAGGATGGAGTGACAGCGGAACAGGACACACAGACAGGATGGAGTGACAGTGGAACAGGATACACAGACAGGATGGAGTGACAGTGGAACAGGATGGAGTGACAGTGGAACAGGATGGAGTGACAGTGGAACAGGACACACAGACAGGATGGAGTGACAGTGGAACAGGACACACAGACAGGATGGAGTGACAGTGGAACAGGATGGAGTGACAGCGGAACAGGACACAGACAGGATGGAGTGACAGAGGAACAGGACACACAGACAGGATGGAGTGACAGTGGAACAGGACACACAGACAGGATGGAATGACAGTGGAACAGGACACACAGACAGGATGGAGTGACAGAGGAACAGGACACACAGACAGGATGGAGTGACAGTGGAACAGGACACAGACAGGATGGAGTGACAGTGGAACAGGACACAGAGACAGGATGGAGTGACAGTGGAACAGGACACAGAGACAGGATGGAGTGACAGTGGAACAGGACACACAGACAGGATGGAGTGACAGTGGAACAGGACACAGACAGGATGGAGTGACAGTGGAACAGGACACAGAGACAGGATGGAGTGACAGTGGAACAGGATGGAGTGACAGTGGAACAGGATGGAGTGACAGTGGAACAGGATGGAGTGACAGTGGAACAGGACACACAGACAGGATGGAGTGACAGTGGAACAGGACACAGACAGGATGGAGTGACAGTGGAACAGGACACAGAGACAGGATGGAGTGACAGTGGAACAGGATGGAGTGACAGTGGAACAGGATGGAGTGACAGTGGAACAGGACACACAGACAGGATGGAGTGACAGTGGAACAGGACACACAGACAGGATGGAGTGACAGTGGAACAGGACACACAGACAGGATGGAGTGACAGTGGAACAGGACACACAGACAGGATGGAGTGACAGTGGAACAGGACACACAGACAGGATGGAGTGACAGTGGAACAGGATGGAGTGACAGTGGAACAGGATGGAGTGACAGCGGAACACAACACACAGACAGGATGGAGTGACAGTGGAACAGGACACACAGACAGGATGGAGTGACAGTGGAACAGGACACACAGACAGGATGGAGTGACAGTGGAACAGGACACACAGACAGGATGGAGTGACAGTGGAACAGGACACACAGACAGGATGGAGTGACAGTGGAACAGGACACACAGACAGGATGGAGTGACAGCAGAACACAACACACAGACAGGATGGAGTGACAGTGGAACAGGACACAGACAGGATGGAGTGACAGTGGAACAGGACACACAGACAGGATGGAGTGACAGTGGAACAGGACACACAGACAGGATGGAGTGACAGAGGAACAGGACACACAGACAGGATGGAGTGACAGCAGAACACAACACACAGACAGGATGGAGTGACAGTGGAACAGGACACACAGACAGGATGGAGTGACAGTGGAACAGGACACAGACAGGATGGAGTGACAGTGGAACAGGACACACAGACAGGATGGAGTGACAGCAGAACACAACACACAGACAGGATGGAGTGACAGTGGAACAGGATGGAGTGACAGTGGAACAGGACACACAGACAGGATGGAGTGACAGTGGAACAGGATGGAGTGACAGCGGAACACAACACACAGACAGGATGGAGTGACAGTGGAACAGGACACACAGACAGGATGGAGTGACAGTGGAACAGGACACACAGACAGGATGGAGTGACAGTGGAACAGGACACACAGACAGGATGGAGTGACAGTGGAACAGGACACACAGACAGGATGGAGTGACAGTGGAACAGGACACACAGACAGGATGGAGTGACAGTGGAACAGGACACAGAGACAGGATGGAGTGACAGTGGAACAGGACACACAGACAGGATGGAGTGACAGCAGAACACAACACACAGACAGGATGGAGTGACAGTGGAACAGGACACAGACAGGATGGAGTGACAGTGGAACAGGACACACAGACAGGATGGAGTGACAGTGGAACAGGACACAGACAGGATGGAGTGACAGTGGAACAGGACACACAGACAGGATGGAGTGACAGTGGAACAGGACACACAGACAGGTCCGAACAAGACAAAGACAGGAATCTCCATTGATCACAGCAATTTTATTTACAACATGATGTGTGTTCGTATACAAGAATGAAAAACATGTCTCTTTCTGTAGCTCGGCTCCTTGTAAACATGAAGGATACATTCAAATATATAAATCATATTTACATCTCGACATTTCCAGATGGATTCCCACCAAACACCACTAAACATATTCATGACAAAGGAGGCGATGCTTAACATTTAACATGCAACTACTGAAACATTTACATGCAGTTTATTGAGATCCATAATTTATCATCTATAAACTTTAGTTTATGTTTTCTTTCTAATAACACATTTTACATGACTCAGATGACTTGGTCTGCTGGCGGAATGTTCTCACAAGACTCTGAAACAACACTATAGACAACACTAACTTCTAGCTTTGGCTTAACAACACTATATACAACACTAACTTCTAGCTTTGGATTAACAACACTATAGACAACATTATAGACAACACTAACTTCTAGCTTTGGCTTAACAACACTATAGACAACACTAACTTCTAGCTTTGGCTTAACAACACTATATACAACACTAACTTCTAGCTTTGGCTTAACAACACTATATACAACACTAACTTCTAGCTTTGGATTAACAACACTATAGACAACATTATAGACAACACTAACTTCTAGCTTTGGCTTAACAACACTATAGACAACATTATAGACAACACTAACTTCTAGCTTTGGCTTAATGTTTCGATTTCTTTAAATCAATAAACTACTTCTATAAATGTCTTCATATACAGGTTTATCCATATATATATATATATAAAATACAGTACCAGTCAAAAGATTGGAAGCCACTACTCATTCCAGGGTTTTCTTTATTTAAAAAAAAACATTTTCTACATTGTAGAATAATAGTGAAGACATCAACACTATGAAATAACACATATGGAATCATGTAGTAACCAAAACAAGTGTTACCACTTTTTAAAAACAATTAGCCACCCTTTGCCTTGACAGCTTTACACTCTTGACATTCTCTCAACCAACTTCATGAGGTAGTCACCTGGAATACATTTCAATTAACAGGTCTGCCTCGTTAAAAGCTAATTTGTGGAATTTCTTTCCTTAATGCGTTTGAGCCAACCAGTTGTGTTGTGACAAGGTAGGGTTGGTATACAGAAGATAGCCCTATTTGGTAAAAGACCAAGTCCATATTATGGCAAGAACAGCTAAAATAACCAAAGAGGAGTGACAGTCCATCAATACTTTAATACAAAGGTCAGTCAATGCAGAAGATGTCAAGAACTTTGAAAGTTTCTTCAAGTGGAGTTGCAAAAACCATCAAGTGCTGTGATGAAACTGGGTCTCATGAGGACCGCCACAGGAAAGGAAGACCCAGAGTTACCTCTTCTGTGATGAAACTGGGTCTCATGAGGACCGCCACAGGAAAGGAAGACCCAGAGTTACCTCTTCTGTGCTGTGATGAAACTGGGTCTCATGAGGACCGCCACAGGAAAGGAAGACCCAGAGTTACCTCTGCTGTAGAGGATAAGTCCATTAGAGTTACCAGCCTCTGATTGCAGCCCAAATAAATGCTTCACAGAGTTCAAGTAACACACATCTCAACATCAACTGTTCAGAGGAGGCTGCGTGAATCAGGCCTTCATGGTCGAATTGCTGCAAAGAAACCAATACTGAAGGACACCAATAAGAAGAAGAGACTTGCTTGGGCCAAGAAACACGAGCGATGGATATTTTACCGGTGGAAATCTGTTGTTTGGTCTGATGAGTCCAAATTTGCGATTTTTGGTTCCAACTACCATGTCTTTGTGATTCGCAGAGTAGGTGAATGGATGATCTCTGCATGTGTGGTTCCCACCATGAAGCATGGAGGAGGAGGTGTGGTGGTCTGGGGGTGCTTTGCTGGTGACACTGTCAGTGATTTATTTAGAATTCAAGGCACATTTAACCAGCATGGCTACAACAGCATTCTGCAGTGATACGCCATAACATCTGGTTTGGGCTTAGTGGGTCTATCATTTGTTTTTCAACCGGACAATGACCCAAAACACCTCCAGGCTGAGTAAGGGCTATTTGACCAAGAAGGAGAATGATGGAGTGCTGCGTCAAGTGACCTGGCCTCCACAAATCACCCGACCCGACACAATTGAGATGGTTTGGGATGAGCTGGACTGCAGAGTGAAGGAAAAGCAGCCAACAAGTGGCAACTCCTTCAAGACTGTTGGAAAAGCATTCCAGGTGAAGCTGGTTGAGAGAATGCCAAAAGCGTGCAAAGCTGTCATCAAGGCAAACGGTGGCTAAGAATTTGAAGAATCTCAAATATATTTTGATTTGTTTAACACTTTTTTGGTTACTACATGATTCCATATGTGTTATTTCATAGTGTTGATGTCTTCACTATTATTCTACAATGTAGAAAATCATTTAAAAAAAAAGAACAACCCTTGAATCAGTAGGTGTGTCCAAACTTTAGACTGGTACTGTATGTATATATATATATATATATTGGTCTATAAAGGAACTATTGCCCTTTCCTCCAGCTTCCTCATCAACGGCTGCTCTCCAATGATGATATGGAAAGACATGGTTAATATCTGTCCTAACTGACGCTAGATAAATAGTATAAAACATGCAAATGGGTGATTTAACCCCTCAGGCTACACTGACGAGGACATGGGCTGTAGTCACTGAAGCTGCCTCAGGGAACTGATAGGGACTTGACTCATCAGTGTGTGTGTGTGTGTGTGTGTGTGTGTGTGTGTGTGTGTGTGTGTGTGTGTGTGTGTTTGTGGATACAGTATGAAGGGTAGAAGACAGCCAGTATGAGAAAGGGAGAGAGACCATGATGTGTTTCTTATGAGACGTGTTTTATTTTACATTATAAACTGGGTGGTTCGAGCCCTGAAAGCTGATCGTCTGACTGCCGTGGTATATCAGACTGTATACCATGGGTATGACAAAACAATATTTTTACTACTCTAATTACATTGACCAGTTTATAATAACAATAAGGCACCTCAGGGGTTTGTGATATATGACCAATATACCACAGCTATGGGCTGTGTCCAGGCACTCCATGTTGCGTCGTGCTTAAGAACAGCCCTTAGCCATGGTATATTGGCCATATAGCACACCTCCTTGGGCCTTATTGCTTAATTAGCTCCGTGAAAACCAACTCATGACTATGAGGTGATAGGTTATTATGAGGTGATAGGTTATTATGAGGTGATGTGACGACAGTAGACCCCAGAGTATATATACACAGTGGGTGCTGTGTGTTAGTGATCGGGGCTGAGAGGAGGGCGTATGTCCAGCGTCCGTGCTGTGCTGTCCTTCCCCACTACCTCCAGACGCAGACTGGGTACGCCCTGCTCCAGCCCTTCCTGCCCCTCGGCCCCGCCCCTGTCCTCTGAGTGGACAGACAGGCGGAGGGTACAGCCCTTTGGAAGGAGCTCCTGCTCATAGGCTGCTGCCAGTTGGTTGACCACCCTCCGCTCCACCTGGTAACACAACAAACCAGACCAGTCAGGCCTAATACTGACACAACCCTCCGCTCCACCTGGTAACACAACAAACCAGACCAGTCAGGGCCTAATACTGACACAACCCTCCACTCCACCTGGTAACACAACAAACCAGACCAGTCAGGCCTAATACTGACACAACCCTCCTCTCCACCTGGTAACACAACAAACCAGTCCAGTCAGGCCTAATACTGACACAACCCTCCACTCCACCTGGTAACACAACAAACCAGACCAGTCAGGCCTAATACTGACACAACCCTCCTCTCCACCTGGTAACACAACAAACCAGTCCAGTCAGGCCTAATACTGACACAACCCTCCACTCCACCTGGTAACACAACAAACCAGTCCAGTCAGGCCTAATACTGACACAACCCTCCACTCCACCTGGTAACACAACAAACCAGACCAGTCAGGGCCTAATACTGACACAACCCTCCTCTCCACCTGGTAACACAACAAACCAGACCAGTCAGGGCCTAATACTGACACAACCCTCCTCTCCACCTGGTAACACAACAAACCAGACCAGTCAGGGCCTAATACTGACACAACCCTCCACTCCACCTGGTAACACAACAAACCAGACCAGTCAGGCCTAATACTGACACAACCCTCCACTCCACCTGGTAACACAACAAACCAGACCAGTCAGGGCCTAATACTGACACAACCCTCCACTCCACCTGGTAACACAACAAACCAGACCAGTCAGGGCCTAATACTGACACAACCCTCCACTCCACCTGGTAACACAACAAACCAGACCAGTCAGGCCTAATACTGACACAACCCTCCACTCCACCTGGTAACACAACAAACCAGACCAGTCAGGCCTAATACTGACACAACCCTCCACTCCACCTGGTAACACAACAAACCAGACCAGTCAGGCCCTAATACTGACACAACCCTCCACTCCACCTGGTAACACAACAAACCAGACCAGTCAGGCCTAATACTGACACAACCCTCCACCACCTGGTAACACAACAAACCAGACCAGTCAGGCCTAATACTGACACAACCCTCCACTCCACCTGGTAACACAACAAACCAGACCAGTCAGGCCTAATACTGACACAACCCTCCACTCCACCTGGTAACACAACAAACCAGACCAGTCAGGCCTAATACTGACACAACCCTCCACTCCACCTGGTAACACAACAAACCAGACCAGTCAGGCCTAATACTGACACAACCCTCCACTCCACCTGGTAACACAACAAACCAGACCAGTCAGGCCTAATACTGACACAACCCTCCACTCCACCTGGTAACACAACAAACCAGACCAGTCAGGCCTAATACTGACACAACCCTCCACTCCACCTGGTAACACAACAAACCAGACCAGTCAGGCCTAATACTGACACAACCCTCCACTCCACCTGGCAACACAACAAACCAGACCAGTCAGGCCTAATACTGACACAACCCTCCACTCCACCTGGTAACACAACAAACCAGACCAGTCAGGGCCTAATACTGACACAATCCTCCACTCCACCTGGTAACACAACAAACCAGACCAGTCAGGCCTAATACTGACGCAACCCTCCACTCCACCTGGTAAAAGAACAAACCAGACCAGTCAGGCCTAATACTGACACAACCCTCCACTCCACCTGGTAACACAACAAACCAGACCAGTCAGGGCCTAATACTGACACAACCCTCCACTCCACCTGGTAACACAACAAACCAGACCAGTCAGGCCTAATACTGACACAACCCTCCACTCCACCTGGTAACACAACAAACCAGACCAGTCAGGCCTAATACTGACACAACCCTCCACTCCACCTGGTAACACAACAAACCAGACCAGTCAGGCATAATACTGACACAACCCTCCACTCCACCTGGTAACACAACAAACCAGACCAGTCAGGGCCTAATACTGACACAACCCTCCACTCCACCTGGTAACACAACAAACCAGACCAGTCAGGCCTAATACTGACACAACCCTCCACTCCACCTGGTAACACAACAAACCAGACCAGTCAGGGCCTAATACTGACACAACCCTCCACTCCACCTGGTAACACAACAAACCAGACCAGTCAGGCCTAATACTGACACAACCCTCCACTCCACCTGGTAACACAACAAACCAGACCAGTCAGGCCTAATACTGACACAACCCTCCACTCCACCTGGTAACACAACAAACCAGACCAGTCAGGCCTAATACTGACACAACCCTCCACTCCACCTGGTAACACAACAAACCAGACCAGTCAGGCCTAATACTGACACAACCCTCCACTCCACCTGGTAACACAACAAACCAGACCAGTCAGGCCTAATACTGACACAACCCTCCACTCCACCTGGTAACACAACAAACCAGACCAGTCAGGCCTAATACTGACACAACCCTCCACTCCACCTGGTAACACAACAAACCAGACCAGTCAGGCCCTAATACTGACACAACCCTCCGCTCCACCTGGTAACACAACAAACCAGACCAGTCAGGCCCTAATACTGACACAACCCTCCACTCCACCTGGTAACACAACAAACCAGACCAGTCAGGCCCTAATAC
Source organism: Oncorhynchus keta (assembly GCF_023373465.1). NCBI lineage: Eukaryota > Metazoa > Chordata > Actinopteri > Salmoniformes > Salmonidae > Oncorhynchus > Oncorhynchus keta. The sequence continues at coordinate 13,866 of NW_026289708.1, read as the reverse complement.
TGACACAACCCTCCACTCCACCTGGTAACACAACAAACCAGACCAGTCAGGCCTAATACTGACACAACCCTCCACTCCACCTGGTAACACAACAAACCAGACCAGTCAGGCCTAATACTGACACAACCCTCCACTCCACCTGGTAACACAACAAACCAGACCAGTCAGGCCTAATACTGACACAACCCTCCACTCCACCTGGTAACACAACAAACCAGACCAGTCAGGCCTAATACTGACACAACCCTCCACTCCACCTGGTAACACAACAAACCAGACCAGTCAGGCCCTAATACTGACACAACCCTCCACTCCACCTGGTAACACAACAAACCAGACCAGTCAGGCCTAATACTGACACAACCCTCCACTCCACCTGGTAACACAACAAACCAGACCAGTCAGGCCTAATACTGACACAACCCTCCACTCCACCTGGTAACACAACAAACCAGACCAGTCAGGCCTAATACTGACACAACCCTCCACTCCACCTGGTAACACAACAAACCAGACCAGTCAGGCCTAATACTGACACAACCCTCCACTCCACCTGGTAACACAACAAACCAGACCAGTCAGGCCCTAATACTGACACAACCCTCCACTCCACCTGGTAACACAACAAACCAGACCAGTCAGGCCTAATACTGACACAACCCTCCACTCCACCTGGTAACACAACAAACCAGACCAGTCAGGCCTAATACTGACACAACCCTCCACTCCACCTGGTAACACAACAAACCAGACCAGTCAGGCCTAATACTGACACAACCCTCCACTCCACCTGGTAACACAACAAACCAGACCAGTCAGGCCTAATACTGACACAACCCTCCACTCCACCTGGTAACACAACAAACCAGACCAGTCAGGCCCTAATACTGACACAACCCTCCACTCCACCTGGTAACACAACAAACCAGACCAGTCAGGCCTAATACTGACACAACCCTCCACTCCACCTGGTAACACAACAAACCAGACCAGTCAGGCCTAATACTGACACAACCCTCCGCTCCACCTGGTAACACAACAAACCAGACCAGTCAGGCCTAATACTGACACAACCCTCCACTCCACCTGGTAACACAACAAACCAGACCAGTCAGGCCTAATACTGACACAACCCTCCACTCCACCTGGTAACACAACAAACCAGACCAGTCAGGCCTAATACTGACACAACCCTCCACTCCACCTGGTAACACAACAAACCAGACCAGTCAGGGCCTAATACTGACACAACCCTCCTCTCCACCTGGTAACACAACAAACCAGACCAGTCAGGGCCTAATACTGACACAACCCTCCTCTCCACCTGGTAACACAACAAACCAGACCAGTCAGGGCCTAATACTGACACACAAGCTCAACTCAAAACCAGTGCGACCTGTGTTTGATTCAACAACTGAACGGGGTTGAAAATGTTTACCTGACAGCTGAACAGGTTCAATATTAACCAGATGACGAACAGAGAATATACAGAAGTCCTAGTAAAGTATTTCTTTAGAAAAGCAGGGTATTTCTGACAATTGGACCATAATTGTTACCTATTAAAATGTCCAATGTAGCTGTTTTTATCTCAACATCAAATCATTTCTGGGTAACAATGAAAGGACTTTACTGTAATTGTTTTCTAATAAAATGGTTAAAAAAATAACCGAATTAGCTTCTTAGCAAAGAGCAATTTCTCAAGCAATCATTTTTCTAGGACTGTCTGGGAGTGGTCAGAGTGAGGGGTCTAATTGGATGAGCTTAATAGGGAGGGATATGCAACATGAAAACTTGCTGTTACTGGCAGAGGTTTTGAAACTCTCTCTGTTGTTATTGGTCCATTAACTTTTACCATCTGGTGAGGTCACCAATCAGGCCAAAACAGGAATTCCAGCCTGTTTATATATAAAATGTTTTCCTGCACTGGGCTTTGAAGGAAGCGTGTACAAGGAGAGTCCTTCACCTGGGCAGAAAGGGTTTTCTAAGTTTCACAACCTCAGTGTGGGGGAAACACACACACACACACACACACACACACACACACACACACACACACACACACACACACACACACACACACACACACACACACACACACACACACACACAGAACAATCAATCTGGGCCTCCAACTCTCCTGATGTAGACAGTAAGGAAACAGAGGGGGAGACAGATAGGTGGGAGAGTTCTGCACGGACTCTTTTTGTTAGTTGAAGCAGATACATTCACTGTGTGTACCTGTAAGTGTGTGTGTACCTGTAAGTGTGTGTGTACCTGTAAAAGTGTGTACCTGTAAAAGTGTGTGTACCTGTAAAAGTGTGTGTACCTGTAAGTGTGTGTGTACCTGTAAGTGTGTGTGTACCTGTAAGTGTGTGTGTACCTGTAAGTGTGTGTGTACCTGTAAGTGTGTGTGTACCTGTAAGTGTGTGTGTACCTGTAAGTGTGTGTGTACCTGTAAGTGTCTGTACCTGTAAGTGTCTGTACCTGTAAGTGTCTGTACCTGTAAGTGTCTGTACCTGTAAGTGTCTGTACCTGTAAGTGTCTGTGTGTGTACCTGTAAGTGTGTGTGTACCTCATGTTTGATGGAACGGGCTCCGTAGTGCAGGTTGTAACCTCCAGCCAGCAGGTCCAGAACAGGGCGGTCCCAGAGCAGAGTGATGTCATGCCTCTGCTTCGCCTAACGAGGGGGAAAGAAAGAGAGAAAGAGAGAACATAAAATTCAACATACCAATTAGGATCTGGCTAAAAATATTTGAATCAGTCATAGAGCCCATTGCCCTTTATGGTTGTGAGGTCTGGGGTCCGCTCACCAACCAAGACTTCACAAAATGGGACAAACACCAAATTGAGACTCTGCATGCAGAATTCTGCAAAAATATCCCCCGTGTACAACGTAGAACACCAAATAATGCATGCAGAGTAGAATAAGTCCGATACCCACTAATTATCAAAATCAGAAAAGAGCCGTTTAATTCTACAACAACCTAAAAGGAAGCGATTCCCAAACCTTCTATAACAAAGCCATCGCCTACAGAGAAATTAACCTGGAGAAGAGTCCCCTAAGCAAGCTGGTGCTGGGGCTCTGTTCACAAACACAAACATACCCTACAGAGCCCCAGGACAGTAACACAATTAGACCCAACCAAATCATGAGAAAACAAAAAAGATAATTACTTGACACATTGAAAAGAATTAACAAAAACAGAGCAAACTAGAATGCTTTTTGGCCCTAAACAGAGAGTACACAGTGGTAGAATACCTGACCACTGTGACTGACCCTAAACAGAGAGTACATAGTGGTAGAATACCTGACCACTGTGACTGACCCTAAACAGAGAGTACACAGTGGCAGAATACCTGACCACTGTGACTGACCCAAAATTAAGGAAAGCTTTGACTATGTACAGACTTAGGGAGCATAGCCTTGCTATTGAGAAAGGCCGCCGTAGGCTGACATGGCTCTCAAGAGAAGACAGGCTATGTGCTCACTGCCCACAAAATGAGGTGGAAACTGAGCTGCACTTCCTAACCTCCTGCCCAATGTATGACCATATTAGAGACACATATTTTCCTCAGATTACACAGATCCAAAGAATTACAAAACAAATCCAATTTTGATAAACTCCCATGTCTACTGGGTGAAATATCACAGCAGCAAGATTTGTGACCTGTTGCCACAAGAAAAGGGCAACCAGTGAAGAACAAACACCATTGTAAATACAACCCATATTTATGCTTATTTATTTTCCCTTGTGTACCCTTAACGATTTGTACATCGTTGCAACACTGTATATATACGCAATATGACATTTGTAATGTTTTTATTGTTTTGACATTTCTGCATGTGTAATGTTTGTTTATTTCACTTTTGTATATTATCTACCTCATTTGCTTTGGCAATGTTAACACGTTCCCATGCCAAGAAAGCCAATTAAGAGAGAGCGAGAGACAGAGAGGAGGTAGAGAGCGAGAGACAGAGAGAGGAGGTAGAGAGAGAGAGCAAGAGGGAGAGACAGAAGAGGTAGAGAGAGAGCAAGAGGGAGAGACAGAAGAGGTAGAGAGAGCGAGAGACAGAGGAGGTAGAGAGAGAGAGCGAGAGGTAGAGAGAGGAGGTAGAGAGAGAGAGACAGAGAGGAGGTAGAGAGAGCGAGCGAGAGACAGAGAGAGAGAGCGAGAGACAGAGAGGGAGGTAGAGAGCGAGAGACAGAGAGAGGTAGAGAGAGAGCGAGAGACAGAGAGGAGGTAGAGAGCGAGAGACAGAGAGAGGAGGTAGAGAGCGAGAGACAGAGAGAGGTAGAGAGAGAGCGAGAGACAGAGAGGGTAGAGAGAGAGCGAGAGACAGAGAGGAGGTAGAGAGCGAGAGACAGAGAGAGGAGGTAGAGAGAGAGCGAGAGACAGAGAGGGAGGTAGAGAGAGAGCGAGAGACAGAGAGGAGGTAGAGAGAGAGCGAGAGACAGAGAGGAGGTAGAGAGAGAGAGCGAGAGGTAGAGAGAGAGCGAGAGACAGAGAGATGAGGTAGAGAGAGAGCGAGAGACAGAGAGGAGGTAGAGAGAGAGAGCGAGAGACAGAGAGAGGAGGTAGAGAGAGAGGTCAGGGTGACAGTGAACCACAGCACTATAATGGGAGATGGGTGTCATTTCTCCCCGTGTTATAGAACAACAATAAGCATCCTGTGCTAATGCACATGGACCTGATTCATCAACCGAGTCAAAGTTGCAAAATGTCACTTTTTTGGGGCGACTTGACCAAATTCACATAGAAAAGTGAGTTATAGATCTGTCATTCTCATTGAAAGCAAGTCTAAGAAGCAGTAGATCTGTTCTATGTTCTCTATTTCTATGTCTTTTACGCTCGATTTTGTACACCAGCTTCAAACAGCTAAACACACAATATTTGGGGTTATGAAAAATATATTTTACAGCGGTTTAGATGAGAAAATTATTCTCTACATGAACTGAAATTAGGCCAACTATTAGAATTTTAGCAACCAGGAAATGGCGGAGCGATATCTGCACAGTGCATCTTTAACACGACAAGCATTTCTTAATTAACATTAACATCTCTGACCCAATAGAGTCGGATGAAGAAGTTACCATTGATCTGAGGTCAGCTTGGTACTTTTCTCTGGATGGTTAAGGTTAGGATTTTAGAAGGCTAAACTGATCCTAGGTCTGTGCATAAGGTCAACTTCTACCCAAGGAGCCATAGCTAGCTAAATCCTTTTGGAGTTACTGCAATAACAACTGCTATTGTCAACCTTCATCACATCACCGGAGGCACACACACACACACACACACACACACACACACACACACACACACACACACACACACACACACACACACACACACACACACACACACACACACACACACACACACACACACACACACACACACACACACACACACACACACACACACACACACACACACACACACCCTGAGGCAGAGTTGGCTGACAGAAACAGAGTGATATTGATATTTAAATATTTATGAAAGTTCATGTGATGTTAAACACTACAATCAGATCAGAGCAGCCAGGGACAGCAGCGTTTATTGATCTGAGTGAGTCTCTCTGGTAAATAAAAACACCCGTATGGTGAGTACAAATACTACACAACACACGGCCCATAATACTACACAACACACGGTCCATAATACTACACAACACACGGTCCATAATACTACACAACACACGGTCCATAATACTACACAACACGCGGTCCATAATACTACACAACACACGGTCCATAATACTACACAACACGCGGTCCATAATACTACACAACACACGGTCCATAATACTACACAACACACGGTCCATAATACTACACAACACACGGTCCATAATACTACACAACACACGGTCCATAATACTACACAACACGCGGTCCATAATACTACACAACACACGGTCCATAATACTACACAACACACGGTCCATAATACTACACAACACACGGTCCATAATACTACACAACACACGGTCCATAATACTACACAACACACGGTCCATAATACTACACAACACGCGGTCCATAATACTACACAACACGCGGTCCATAATACTACACAACACGCGGTCCATAATACTACACAACACGCGGTCCATAATACTACACAACACGCGGTCCATAATACTACACAACACGCGGTCCATAATACTACACAACACGCGGTCCATAATACTACACAACACGCGGTCCATAATACTACACAACACGCGGTCCATAATACTACACAACACGCGGTCCATAATACTACACAACACGCGGTCCATAATACTACACAACACGCGGTCCATAATACTACACAACACGCGGTCCATAATACTACACAACACGCGGTCCATAATACTACACACACGCGGTCCATAATACTACACAACACGCGGTCCATAATACTACACAACACGCGGTCCATAATACTACACAACACACGGTCCATAATACTACACAACACACGGTCCATAATACTACACAACACGCGGTCCATAATACTACACAACACGCGGTCCATAATACTACACAACACGCGGTCCATAATACTACACAACACGCGGCCCATAATACTACACAACACGCGGTCCATAATACTACACAACACGCGGTCCATAATACTACACAACACGCGGTCCATAATACTACACAACACGCGGTCCATAATACTACACAACACGCGGTCCATAATACTACACAACACGCGGTCCATAATACTACACAACACGCGGTCCATAATACTACACAACACGCGGTCCATAATACTACACAACACGCGGTCCATAATACTACACAACACACGGTCCATAATACTACACAACACGCGGTCCATAATACTACACAACACGCGGTCCATAATACTACACAACACGTGGTCCATAATACTACACAACACGCGGTCCATAATACTACACAACACGCGGTCCATAATACTACACAACACGCGGTCCATAATACTACACAACACGCGGTCCATAATACTACACAACACGCGGTCCATAATACTACACAACACGCGGTCCATAATACTACACAACACGTGGTCCATAATACTACACAACACGTGGTCCATAATACTACACAACACGCGGTCCATAATACTACACAACACGCGGTCCATAATACTACACAACACGCGGTCCATAATACTACACAACACGCGGTCCATAATACTACACAACACGCGGTCCATAATACTACACAACACGCGGTCCATAATACTACACAACACGCGGTCCATAATACTACACAACACGTGGTCCATAATACTACACAACACGCGGTCCATAATACCACACGGTCCATAATACTACACAACACGCGGTCCATAATACCACACGGTCCATAATACTACACAACACGCGGTCCATAATACTACACAACACGCGGTCCATAATACTACACAACACGCGGTCCATAATACTACACAACACGTGGTCCATAATACTACACAACACGCGGTCCATAATACTACACAACACGCGGTCCATAATACTACACAACACGCGGTCCATAATACTACACAACACGCGGTCCATAATACTACACAGCACGCGGTCCATAATACTACACAGCACGCGGTCCATAATACTACACAACACGCGTCCATAATAATACACAACACGCGGTCCATAATACTACACAACACGCGGTCCATAATACTACACAACACGCGGTCCATAATACTACACAACACGCGGTCCATAATACTACACAACACGCGGTCCATAATACTACACAACACGCGGTCCATAATACTACACAACACGCGGTCCATAATACTACACAACACGCGGTCCATAATACTACACAACACGCGGTCCATAATACTACACAACACGCGGTCCATAATACTACACAACACGCGGTCCATAATACTACACAACACGCGGTCCATAATACTACACAACACGCGTCCATAATACTACACAACACGCGGTCCATAATACTACACAACACGCGGTCCATAATACTACACAACACGCGGTCCATAATACTACACAGCACGCGGTCCATAATACTACACAGCACGCGGTCCATAATACTACACAGCACGCGGTCCATAATACTACACAACACGCGGTCCATAATACTACACAACACGCGGTCCATAATACTACACAACACGCGGCCCATAATACTACACAACACGCGGCCCATAATACTACACAACACGCGGTCCATAATACTACACAACACGCGGTCCATAATACTACACAACACGCGGTCCATAATACTACACAACACGCGGTTCATAATACTACACAACACGCGGTCCATAATACTACACAACACGCGGTCCATAATACTACACAACACGCGGTCCATAATACTACACAACACGCGTCCATAATACTACACAACACGCGGTCCATAATACTACACAACACGCGGTCCATAATACTACACAACACGCGGTCCATAATACTACACAGCACGCGGTCCATAATACTACACAACACGCGGTCCATAATACTACACAACACACGGTCCATAATACTACACAACACGTGGTCCATAATACTACACAACATGCGGTCCATAATACTACGCAATAGCAAACTCACACAACCAACCCACCCACCCACCCACCCACCCACCCACACACCCACACACACACACACACACACACAGTTACCTTCTTGGCCCAGAAGTTGAGCTCTTTGCTGACAAGCTGCTGTAGTTCAGAGGGGCAGAACGGCAGGAAGTAGACAATCTCATTGATCCGCCCCAGAAACTCATCCCTCCGGAAATGGGCCTGGGGAGGAAACAATGAATTCACCAATAAGAGCATTTCAGAATAGTGGCTCAACCAATCTGTGGTATGTGTGTCAGCGAGATGCTGTGATGTAGGTATATGATGAGGGTGTGGGGCGTTTACCTTCAGAATAGGGCGAATTACAGCGTCCTTAAACTGCCTGGAGATGGTGACATCATCCCTCTTCTGAACATCGTCTGGAGAAAAGGAGCAGTTAACTAACTACCTGTTGGTCTATAGCGTGTGTCTGTGTGTGTGTGTGTCTGTGTGTGTGTGTGTCTGTGTGTGTGTCTGTGTCTGTGTGTGTGTGTGTGTGTGTGTCTGTCTGTGTGTGTGTCTGTCTGTCTGTCTGTCTGTGTGTGTGTGTGTGTCTCACCCAGGTTGTCGGCCAGTTTCCTGCGGCTGAGCTCCTGGGCCTCCTGGCGGAGCTGCAATGCATGCTGAGCGATGTCGTCACTGGCCACGTTCGAGTCATGATGAAGATGGCGTCCTTACACTCAATGGTCTTCCCCTTCCCATCTGTAAGACGGCCCTGAGAGAGAGAGAGAGAGAGAGAGAGACAGAGACAGAGACAGAGACAGAGAGACAGAGACAGAGAGAGAGAGAGAGAGAGAGAGAGAGAGACAGAGACAGAGACAGAGACAGAGACAGAGACAGAGACAGAGACAGAGACAGAGACAGAGACAGAGAGAGAGAGAGAGAGAGAGAGAGAGAGAGAGAGAGAGAGAGAGACAGAGAGAGACAGAGAGAGACAGAGAGAGAGACAGAGAGACAGAGAGAGAGACAGAGAGAGAGACAGAGAGAGAGACAGAGAGAGAGACAGAGAGAGAGACAGAGAGAGAGACAGAGAGAGAGACAGGGAGAGAGACAGGGAGAGAGACAGGGAGAGAGACAGAGAGAGAGACAGAGAGAGAGAGAGAGAGAGAGAGAGAGACAGAGAGAGAGAGAGAGAGACAGGGAGAGAGACAGGGAGAGAGACAGGGAGAGAGACAGAGAGAGAGACAGAGAGAGAGACAGAGAGAGAGAGAGACAGAGAGAGAGAGAGAGAGACAGAGAGAGAGACAGAGAGAGACAGAGAGAGACAGAGAGAGAGACAGAGAGAGAGACAGAGAGAGAGAGAGAGAGAGACAGAGAGAGACAGAGAGAGAGAGAGAGACAGAGAGAGAGAGAGAGAGAGAGAGACAGAGAGAGAGACAGAGAGAGAGACAGAGAGAGAGACAGAGAGAGAGACAGAGAGAGAGACAGAGAGAGAGACAGAGAGAGAGACAGAGAGAGACAGAGAGAGACAGAGAGAGAGAGAGACAGAGAGAGAGACTCAAAGATCTAGAAAAGTGACACAGTAGAACCTGTGATTTTGTACGGTTAAAAAAAACGTTCTGTGTGTGTGTGTGTGTGTGTGTGTGTGTGTGTGTGTGTGTACCTCATCGAACAGCTGTAGCATGATGGTCAGTACGTCTGGATGGGCCTTGTCCACCTCGTCAAATAGAACCACGGCATTGGGATACGCCTTCAACTGTTTAGTCAGCTGACCTCCCTCTTCATGACCAACATAACCTGGAGGAGAACCTATGAATTTAGCCACCTAGACAGAGAGAGAGAAAGAGACATAAAGAGAGGTGGAGAGAGGTGGGGAGCAAGGTAGAGAGATTGTGAGAGAGGGAGGAGAGATTGACGGCGAGAGATGGCAGAGAGAAAGAGATGAAAAGGTAGAAATTGAGAGAGAATTATGATAACAGGTAGATGAACCTATTGAACTGAAGATGACGTCAGATGACTCCTTCCTCTGATACAAACACAATGTTTTGGGGCCGTATGGGAAGAGTGAGAGTTCTCTCCTTCAGAGAACATCGCTATGTGTTTCTGTGGGAACCTAGACACATCTCTTTGAATTGATTGTGGGCGATGAGAGGTTAGACAAAGCCCAAGGTCACTCAGTCAACACAGGGTTAAACTGTTCATGACAGAGACTGGGAAGCTGGTCCAAACGATGGCAGTAGATGATCCAGACAAGCCCTCGGCCACAGTAGAATAGTGTATCCCAGCCTGAGGACATTCCTGGCTGTGGGAACATGAAGTCTCTTCCTGGTTGTGGGAAAGTGTTATTGATGATGTCATACCTCGTGCTTCTCCTGGAACTCGGACATGTCCATGCGGATGAATCCCTGAGAGAAGAAGGGGCGTGGTTAATGAGCAGTAATGACACACGGGTACCATAGTATGATCAGTTTTGCTGATACCATGTGATTTCAGCTTGGCTGTGTGAACGTGTGTGACTGTAACCTTTTTCAGGTCCTTGTGCATATAACGAGCCACCTGTTTGGCCAGCTCAGTCTTACCTGTGGGAAGAGGAGAACAGTAACCAATCAGAGTGCAGTATGGACAGAGCTTTGAATGTCAATGGTCTGACGAGAATCCACTGCCCAACCAAGCCTCTGAAAATTCTAAAGATTATCTCACATGAAGCTCTCAACATTGTAATGATGATCTGGGTGGAATCTCAGGTAGATCTCTGATCTGCTGATTGGCTATGAGTTGTTGTCCCTGCTATCTGATTGGTGGATCAATAACGAGGAGGGTTGGTTGATGATGGTTTTGGAATCACTCAATCTCAAGCAGTAAAATATTCCTCTTATAAATATTCATCTCCATATAGACGGTCTGTGTGTATTATCTCCATATAGACAGTCTGTGTGTATTATCTCCATATAGACGGTCTGTGTGTATTATCTCCACATAGACAGTCTGTGTGTATTATCTCCACATAGACAGTCTGTGTGTATTATCTCCATATAGACAGTCTGTGTGTATTATCTCCATATAGACAGTCTGTGTATTATCTCCATATAGACAGTCTGTGTGTATTATCTCCATATAGACAGTCTGTGTGTATTATCTCCATATAGACAGTCTGTGTGTATTATCTCCATATAGACAGTCTGTGTGTATTATCTCCATATAGACAGTCTGTGTGTATTATACCCATATAGACAGTCTGTGTGTATTATACCCATATAGACAGTCTGTGTGTATTATCTCCATATAGACAGTCTGTGTGTATTATCTCCATATACACAGTCTGTGTGTATTATACCCATATAGACAGTCTGTGTGTATTATCTCCATATAGACAGTCTGTGTGTATTATCTCCATATAGACAGTCTGTGTGTATTATCTCCATATAGACAGTCTGTGTGTATTATCTCCATATAGACAGTCTGTGTATTATACCCATATAGACGGTCTGTGTGTATTATCTCCATATAGACAGTCTGTGTGTATTATCTCCATATAGACAGTCTGTGTGTATTATCTCCATATAGACAGTCTGTGTGTATTATACCCATATAGACAGTCTGTGTGTATTATACCCATATAGACAGTCTGTGTGTATTATCTCCATATAGACAGTCTGTGTGTATTATCTCCATATAGACAGTCTGTGTGTATTATCTCCATATAGACAGTCTGTGTGTATTATCTCCATATAGACGGTCTGTGTGTATTATCTCCATATAGACGGTCTGTGTGTATTATCTCCATATAGACAGTCTGTGTGTATTATCTCCATATAGACAGTCTGTGTGTATTATCTCCATATAGACAGTCTGTGTGTATTATCTCCATATAGACAGTCTGTGTGTATTATACCCATATAGACAGTCTGTGTGTATTATACCCATATAGACAGTCTGTGTGTATTATCTCCATATAGACAGTCTGTGTGTATTATCTCCATATAGACGGTCTGTGTGTATTATCTCCATATAGACGGTCTGTGTGTATTATCTCCATATAGACAGTCTGTGTGTATTATCTCCATATAGACAGTCTGTGTGTATTATCTCCATATAGACGGTCTGTGTGTATTATCTCCATATAGACGGTCTGTGTGTATTATCTCCATATAGACGGTCTGTGTGTATTATCTCCATATAGACAGTCTGTGTGTATTATCTCCACATAGACAGTCTGTGTGTATTATCTCCATATAGACAGTCTGTGTGTATTATCTCCATATAGACGGTCTGTGTGTATTATCTCCATATAGACAGTCTGTCTGTATTATCTCCATATAAACAGTCTGTGTGTATTTACCCAGAACCATTGCTGCTGACTCTGTGTGTGTGTGTGAGAGTGTATGAGTGTGTGTGTGTGAGTATGTTTGAGTGAGTGTGTGTGTGTGAGAGTGTATGAGAGTGTGTGTGTGTGTGTGTGTGAGTGTATGAGTGTGTGTGTGAGTATGTTTGAATGAGTGTGTGTGTGTGTGTGTGTGTGTGTGTGAGAGAGTATGAGTGTGTGTGTGAGTATGTTTGAATGAGTGTATGAGAGTGTATGATGTGTGTGTGAGTATGTTTGGAGTGTGTGTGTGTGTGTGTGTGTGTGTGTGTGTGTGAGTGTATGAGAGTGTGTGTGTGTGTGTGTGTGTGTGTGAGTGTGTGTGTGTGTGTGTGTGTGTGTGTGTGTGTGAGTGTATGAGAGTGTGTGTGTGTGTGTGTGTGTGTGTGTGTGTGTGTGTGTGTGTGTGTGTGTGTGTGTGTGTGTGTGTGTGTGTGTGTGTGTGTGTGTGTGTGTGTGAGTGTATGAGAGTGTGTGTGTGTGTGTGTGTGAGAGTGTATGAGTGTGTGTGTGAGTATGTTTGAATGAGTGTATGAGAGTGTATGAGTGTGTGTGTGAGTATGTTTGAGTGTGTGTGTGTGTGTGTGTGTGTGTGTGTGTGTGTGTGTGAGTGTATGAGAGTGTGTGTGTGTGTGTGTGTGTGTGTGTGTGTGTGTGTGTGTGTGTGTGTGTGTGTGTGTGTGTGTGTGTGTGTGTGTGTGAGTAGTTCTATAGGGCCGTGGTTGGGTCAGAGAGCTCAGTAGAGGTCAAGTGTGCAGTCGTAGCGTAGTTGCCAGATCGGTTTGTAAATGGCATGTCAACCAACGTCAGAGGAGTAGGCTAAAAGCACAAACAGATGATTTTGTAGGCTACTTATGATGTAATTGTAGGCTACCTATTATCATTGGATATCCATTCATGCTTTTGTACACACTGTTGATATTTGAAAATTGACCAATGACATCATGCCACAGCCAGCCATGATTACAATCACCTGTGTGTGTCCAATG
>NW_026289707.1:20000-23190 GCF_023373465.1 Oncorhynchus keta | reverse complement strand
AGCTTGACTGACTCCCCACACACCCAGTCTCCCGTCTGTCCAGAGCTGCTAGAGTCTCCCGTCTGTCCAGAGCCGTCAGTCAGCCAGGACCTGCCAGAGCCATCAGTCAGCCAGGATCTGCCAGAGCCGTCAGTCAGCCAGGATCTGCCAGAGCCATCAGTCAGCCAGGATCTGCCAGAGCCGTCAGTCAGCCAGGACCTGCCAGAGCCGTCAGCTAGCCAGGAGCTGCCAGAGCGGTCAGCCAACCAGGAGCTGCCAGAGCCATCAGCCAGCCAGGAGCTGCCAGAGCCATCAGTCAGCCAAGAGCTGCCAGAGCCGTCAGTCAGCCAGGATCTGCCAAAGCCGTCATTCAGCCAGGCGATGCCAGAATCGTCCTTCACTCCAGCGCTGCCGGACTCGCCCGCCTATTCGGGGCCCATTTCTAGGGTCCCCAGTCCAAGGTCGGTGGCGAGGTCGCCGTTTAAAGAGGCCACTAGGAGGCCACTAGAACTATGGTGAAGTGGGGTCCATCATGACCAGAACCGCCACAGCTGCTTTATGGCCGGAGTCCGCACCTGTGGGGTACTGTCACGTCTGACCTTTATTTCTTGTTTTGACTTTATTTAGTATGGTCAGGGCGTGAGTTGTGTAAGGGGTCTATGCTTGTGTTTCCATGTTTGTTTTCTTTTTTCTCGGCCTAGTATGGTTCTCAATGAGAGGCAGGTGTCGTTAGGTTCTGATTGAGAATCATACTTAGGTAGCCTGGGTTTCACTGTTGGTTTGGGTGTTTGTTTCGTGTGAGTGTTTGTCGCCACACGGTACTGTTGCTCGTTCTGGTTATTTCAGGTATTCATTTATTGTTTTTGTATTTCATAGTGTTCAGTGCTTTATTAAAATCGTAATGAACATTTACCATGCCGCATCTTGGTCCGATCCTTACTCCTCTTCAGACGAAGAGGAGGAAATCTTCCGTTACAACAGGCTAACAGGCCTTAATGAATTCTCACCACGTATTGTAGTACTATAGTAATGTGTGTAGTGTAGCACTGTAGTACTGTAGTAGTGTAGTACTGTAGCAATGTGTGTAGTGTAGTACTGTAGTAATATGTGTACTGTAGTACTGTAGTACTGTAATACTGTAGTCATGTGTATAGTGCAGTACTGTAGTAGTGTAGTACTGCAGTACTGTAGCAATGTGTGTAGTGTAGTACTGTGTGTAGTGTAGGACTGTAGTACTGTAGTAAAAGTGTGTAGTGCTGTATTACTGTAGTAATGTGTGTAGTTTAGTACAGAGAACTGTAGTAATGTGTAGTTTAGTACAGTAGAACTGTAGTAATGTGTGTAGTTTAGTACTGTAGTACTGTAGTAGTGTGTGTAGTGTAGTACTGTAGTACTGTAGTAGTGTACTGTAGCAATGTGTAGTGTAGTACTGTAGTAATATGTGTACTGTAGTACTGTAGTACTGTAATACTGTAGTCAAGGTGTATAGTGCAGTACTGTAGTAGTGTAGTAGTACCGCAGCACTGCAGCAATGTGTGTAGTGTAGTACTGTGTGTAGTGTAGGACCGTAGTACTGTAGTAAAGTGTGTAGTGCTGTATTACTGTAGTAATGTGTAGTTTAGTACAGTAGAACTGTAGTAATGTGTGTAGTTTAGTACTGTAGTACTGTAGTAGTGTGTAGTGTAGTACTGTAGTACCGTAGTAAAGTGTGTATGTAGTACTGTAGTACTGTAGTACTGTATCACCACTCAAACCTCAGTGTCTACTATTGGGGTCCCAAATGACACCCTATTCCCCTATGTAGTTCATTACTTTTGACTAGGACCAATAGGGCTCTGGCCAAAGGTAGTGCATTATAGGGAATATGGCATTATCTGGGACACACGATGCAACATAACCCTCTCCACTCGTCTCACTGTAGGCTTGACCGAAATGTTTTCAAGTGCAAATCAGTCGACCTGTGAACAGTGAGGAATGGAGGCTATACAGTTAGAAGTCTCTCTTGTGGTTTTTAATTTTGTTGAATAGTTTTTTTTTGTTTGTTGCTAAAGACACTTCAATACATCAAATTAAGAGGCTGTTATATATGTTACCTACAGTATATAATATATGTTACCTACAGTATATAATATATGTTACCTACAGTATATAATATATGTTACCTACAGTATATAATATACGTTACCTACAGTATATAATATATGTTACCTACAGTATATAATATACGTTACCTACAGTATATAATATATGTTACCTACAGTATATAATATATGTTACCTACAGTATATAATATACGCTACCTACAGTATATAATATATGTTACCCACAGTATATAATATATGTTACCTACAGTATATAATATATGTTACCTACAGTATATAATATACGTTACCTACAGTATATAATATACGTTACCTACAGTATATAATATACGTTTACCTACAGTATATAATATATGTTACCTACAGTATATAATATACGTTACCCACAGTATATAATATATGTTACCTACAGTATATAATATATGTTACCTACAGTATATAATAATATATGTTACCCACAGTATATAATATACGTTACCCACAGTATATAATATATGTTACCTACAGTATATAATATACGTTACCTACAGTATATAACATATACGTTACCTACAGTATATAATATATGTTACCTACAGTATATAATATACGTTACCTACAGTATATAATATACGTTACCTACAGTATATAATATATGTTACCTACAGTATATAATATACGTTACCTACAGTATATAATATATGTTACCTACAGTATATAATATATGTTACCTACAGTATATAATATACGTTACCCACAGTATATAATATATGTTACCTACAGTATATAATATATGTTACCTACAGTATATAATATACGTTACCTACAGTATATAATATATGTTACCTACAGTATATAATATATGTTACCTACAGTATATAATATATGTTACCTACAGTATATAATATACTACCTACAGTATATAATATATGTTACCTACAGTATATAATATATGTTACCCACAGTATATAATATACGTTACCTACAGTATATAATATATGTTACCTACAGTATATAATATATGTTACCTACAGTATATAATATACGTTACCTACAGTATATAATATATGTTACCTACAGTATATAATATACGTTACCTACAGTAGTATAATATATGTTACCTACAGTAT
>NW_026289707.1:0-15000 GCF_023373465.1 Oncorhynchus keta | reverse complement strand
ATGCAGTAAGGGTTCTATATAATAATGTACACATTCTTGAATTTGTTCTGGATTTGGGGACTGTGAAAAGACCCTGGTGGCATGTCTGCTGGGGTAAGTGTGTGTGTCAGAGCTGTGTGTAAAGTTGACTATGCAAACCATTTGGAATTTTCAACACATGAATGTTTCTTATAAAAATACAAAATAATGCAGTCAGTCTAGCCAAAAAGTCTAGGATGTATTTATATCAGCCCTTGATTACAATGAAGAGCAAGACGTGCCGTTCTGTTCTGGGCCAGCTGCAGTTTGTCTAGCTCCTACTTTGCAGCACCTTACCATATGACAGGGCAATAATCAAGATAAGAAAAAATAGAGCCTGTAGGACTTGCTTTGTGGAGTGTGGTGTCCAAAAAGCAGAGCCTTTATCACAGACAGTCCTCTCCCCAATCTTTACAACCACTGAATTAATATGTGGGACCATGACAGTTGACAATGAAATTTAGCCACATTATTCATGATCCGGTACGGTTGAGGTCTAGAACTTACGGAATGTCTAGAACTTACGGAATGTCTAGAATGTCTAGAATTTACGGAATGTTTTAGAGATGTTCAGGAAAACCTTTTTACTGGCCACTCATTCTAAAACTGACTGCAACCACAAACAGAGTTACAGTGATTTCACTAGCTGTGGTTGCTGACACATCATTGGTTAAAAATAGAAAACAGTAGAGGGCCTAGAAATCTGCCCTGCGGTACACCACACTTTATATCAGATCAAACTTTCCACATGCGCCAAATACAACAGTGTAGACTTTACCGTGAAATGCTTACAGTGCCTTGTATTCGGCCCCCTTGAACTTTGCGACCTTTTGCCACATTTCAGGCATCAAACATAAAGATATAAAACTGCATTTTTTGTGAAGAATCAACAACAAGTGGGACACAATCATGAAGTGGAACTGGCAGCAGGCTAGCCTAGTGGTTAGAGCATTGCACTAATAACCGAAAGGTTGCAAGTTCGAATTCCCGAGCTGACAAGATACAAATCTGTCGTTCTGCCCCTGAACAGCTAAATGTAATAAATTATTACATTAATAAGCAGTGGATATTACATTAACTGGTGAATAAACAACTTTATAATATAATAATGTAATACTTTCAACCAATAATGGAATAACTTAGCAAAATTACATACCACCACCCACTGCCAATCACAGCACAAACAAACTAATGCAAATCATACAGGAATACTCATACAGAGACATCCACAAGCACACATTGAAATGTACACACATGTACAGTCATACACACACACACACACACTTTATTTGATTATTATTATTAATCAAGTTATTATTATCTTGTGGTTATTAAGGTAACATGTCGGCAGGATAACCTAGTGGTTAGAGCGGTGGACTAGTAAACGGAAGGTTGTGAGTTCAAACCCCGAGCAGACAAGGTACAAATCTGTCGTTCTGCCCCTGAACAGGCAGTTAACCCCACTGTTCCTTGGCTGTCATTGAAAATAAGAATTTGTTATTAACTGACTTGCCTAATTAAAAAAATGTCAGAAGCAACTTTTTTATGTATAACAACAACTTCAACCGTATTTAAAGCAAATCAAAATCTTTATGTGTTATTTCCCTTGTCTTTATTAGAATAGTCCCAAAAGTACAAAATCTGCCACTCCAGGCAGGTTCAAGCAAACGCTCAAAGTAACTCAACGATTACAAATCTGCATTGGGCACAAAGGGCAATTGTTGTCATTTTAACATGTTGAGTAACCTTGCCTTGAAACACAAAGACTGGCATTAGTTCCACAAGCAGTCACCGTGGCTTCAGCTCAGCAGAGATGATTAAAAGTATTGTGCCGAGCAGAACTAACCCCAGTCAGTAACACCAGCAACCATCCAGCTCCATCCAACCAGATAGTTCTACTATACAAATCACTGTAATGAAAACAGAACATTTTTTTGTTTTGAAGATTCCATTTAATGTGGTATGAACATAGAGAATGATAGAGGCCTCGATAGTGAACACATAGGCCGTATTAGCATAGGCAGAACCATTGAGGACCATTCAACTGGGTGGGGTTCCTATGGGTTGCAGCCTCAAAGGAACTGCCCATGCTGTCACAGACACTATAATGGCACAGATATAAAGATGAGTCTTCTATCTATCTCTATGCGTATAAAGGTTATGATTAATGATACTGGAACAATCGCGAAGCGTTTATGAATGATTTCACAGAGGTGTTATTATTAATAGACATGAGAAGTAGGGTGCAACACTCCCTGAAAAAAATCTGAATTAAAATTTAAATATATATTTTACCCAAAGTAGTACAATGGCCCTTACTAGTATTAGCAGGCCGATATAGCCATTTGTATTCAGCATCTCAGCTTTGGCAAAAAGAAAAGTAGTTTTATAATTAAGAGTATCAATAGTTGGAATCGTAAGCGTTGTTGCCTCGTCCGTCGTTCTATGTGAATGTCATTCTAATGGAATCCAGACATAACAAAACCCTGTCCTCAAACTATTATATCAAAAGGTCTAAAGTTAAGGGCAAAGACACAAAATATACACATCAAATGTAATATGATGTGGGATCGATTCCCAACGGAAATGCATGCACTCACTACTGCTCTGGATAAGAGTTTCTGCTAACTGACTCACTACTGTAAATTGCTCTGGATAAGAGTTTATGCTAACTGACTCACTACTGTAAATTGCTCTGGATAAGAGTATCTGCTAACTGACTCACTACTGTAAATTGCTCTGGATAAGAGTATATGCTAACTGACTCATTACTGTAAATTGCTCTGGATAAGAGTATATGCTAACTGACTCACTTGTAGAAATAAGTGTATTCTGGAAAAACATAAGGCAAGTATTATAAGTATAACTGATTATCAGACTGTAAATTGCTCTGGATAAGATGTAAAACATTCAACTGACTCACTACATTTTTTCCAAAAGTTGCTCTGGATAAGAGTCCTGGGCTGCTAACTGACTCATTACTGTAAATTGACTAGTCCTGGATAAGAATATCCTGGGCCTTGACTACTGACTCACTACTGTAAATTGCTCTGATAAGAGCCTATCCTGGGCCTTGACTGACTCATTACTGTAAATTGCTCTGGGCCTTGATAAGAGTACTAGTCCTGGGCCATTTGAGAAATCATGGGGCTTGTATTTCAAGAAACTGAAAAACATACCAAGCAAGTGTTATTATAAGTATTAAATCAGATTATCAGATTGTTAATACCAGACCTGTTACAGATGCTGATAAAACATTCAAATACATTTAATTACATTTTTTTCCACAAATCATGTAGTGCACTCATGGCCTTGACCAGTCCTGGGCCTTGGCAAATCATGGGCCTTGACCAGTCCTGGGCCTTGACAAATCATGGGGCTTGACTAGTCCTGGGACAAATCATGGGGCTTGACTAGTCCTGGGGCTTGACTAGTCCTGGCCTTGACTAGTCCTGGGGCTTGACTAGCCCTGGGCCTTGACCAGTCCTGGGCCTTGACTAGTCCTGGGCCTTGACTAATCATGGGGCTTGACTAGTCCTGGGTCTTGACTAGTCCTGGGCCTTGACAAATCATGGGGCTTGACTAGTCCTGGGGCTTGACTAGTCCTGGGCCTTGACTAATCATGGGGCTTGACTAGTCCTGGGGCTTGACTAATCCTGGGCCTTGGCTAGTCCTGGGCCTTGACTAGTCCTGGTGCTTGACTAGTCCTGGGCCATGACTAATCCCGGGGCTTGAGTCCTGGGGCTTGACTAGTCCTGGGGCTTGACCAGTCCTGGGCCTTGACTAGTCCTGGTGCTTGACCAGTCCTGGGCCATGACTAGTCCTGGGGCTTGACTAGTCCTGACCAGTCCTGGGCCATGACTAGTCCTGGGGCTTGACCAGTCCTGGGCCATGACTAGTCCTGGGGCTTGACCAGTCCTGGGCCATGACTAGTCCTGGGGCTTGTACCACCTTTGGGAGGGTGATACATAGTGATAATAAAAGCATTAGTGAACCAGTAATTATAACAAATACAAATACACAGATCGGCAGAATAAACCTGGCAAATATAATCTAGGTATCATGATGACATGTAGGACAATTGAGAAATGTTTGATGCATTTAGTTACTTCCTATTGTATGGTAAAGCCTACAAAAATACATGCTTGGGGGTGTGACAAATAGACATCTGGATAGATAAATTTGCAATTGAATGTAGGAAAATATACATATACATAAGCATTCGAAATATATCCTACAAAAAAAAAAGGACTGAATGAGTAATCATAATTTAGACATCGAAGTTTAAATACAACGCATCCATCAATCCAAAACATCTCTCGTTGTGAGAGCATTTTAGGGAGGTTACTGCGTCTAATAGATGTGATCTGTTCCAGGCCCATAAAGAACTAAGAGGACGGTGGCCATGTTTGGCTTCTTAGCAGTAGTGTTTTGCCAATGTATATTCATTATTGCCATTGCGGATCCCTGTTTAATGTTCAGATACTTTTAGAGGAAGCAGCCTGCAAAAAATGAGGTGATTGGCAAGAGCGAAATCTGTGTGAGTGTCCGTTGTGACAAGGACTGTCGGACTACCCCCCCATCCCCCAATCTAGTGCTTCCAATGTACTAATGTAAGGGAAAAATGGGTTTTGTCTTCATTTTGAACACAAATGGCCTCCTAATCTCCAATGACAAGGTTTGCGTAATTTGGTTTGCGCATTCGATTGTAGGCCTTCAGTATGGGGAATGCAGGTGTACAAACTGGCCACGTCTAGCGTAACGAGGAGTACATCTGAATCAAGTTGACATTCAATTAAGCAGTTGTGTGTTTTAAAAACATATTTTTCAGGAAAGAAATCAATACATTCCGAAAGGGGCTCTGTAACTGATCCTTAGCCAATCATAATAAGTACGCATGGAGGCTGAGTAGGGTTCTCGAGCACTTTTGGGAATAAATGACTGGGGTGACTGAATAGGTAACCTTTTTCAGAACTTGTGTTCACACTTAATGATCCAGTTTTGGTCAGACGCATGTTGTAACAAGCGATTGATTTCTGATTTTATAGAGGCAATTGGGCCACTTTGCAAAAAGTCCAAAGGAACAAGACAGATTCAGATATTTTTCAATTTCAGAATGGAAATAGCTCACATCCATTGCAACTATTGACCCCCACATTTCTCCGCAGGTTTTAGGACAATGTCTTAATTCTCCTGGAGTTCTGTTAGTGCTTGTCTTTTGGTTGGAGGAAGATCGTGATATTGGGGTCCCTGGTCATTTTTGAAAATAGTTTCCAATTTCTTTTCAATCAGTCTGCCAAACGTGGTGACAACTGAGCTTTTATGGGTGGGGACAAATGATGAGGGTTTTGAAAAAGAGTGAAGGGGTGGGAAGGGGCCGCTGGATTGGGTGAGGGGGAGTGACCGCTGGATTGGGCGAGGGGGGCAGGGAGGACCTGCTGAAAGGCAGTAGGGGATAGCTCCTGAAAAGTGATGTAGGTTTAAGCACCCTGCTCTAATACTTACGCTTAAGCATAGCAGGGTAAGACAGTCTTGTGGCTTGCAGGAGACCTAGGTTAGACACTAATCTGTCCCATTGGTGCTGTGGCCTGGATAGGTATCATGAAGGAGGTGAAATGGGTGCTGGAGCGTAACCAAGGTGACTCTGTAAACTCAGTGTTTTTATTTATTTATTTATTTTTTACCCCGTTTTCTCCCCAATTTCGTTGTATCCAATTGGTAGTTACAGTCTTGTCTCATCGTTGCAACTCCCGTATGGACTCGGGAGAGGCGAAGGTCGAGAGCCATGCGTCCTCCGAAACACAACCCAACCAAGCCGCACTGCTTCCTGACACATTGCCCACTTAACCCGGAAGCCATCCGCCTCAATATGTCAGAGTAAACACTGTGCACTGCACCTGGCCTGCCACAGGAGTCGCTAGTGTGCGATGGGACAAGGACATCCCTGCCGGCCAAACCTCCCCTAACCCGGACGATGCTGGGCCAATTGTGCGCTGCCCCATGGGTCTCCCGGTTACGGCTGGCTGCAACAAGAGCCTGGACTTCAACCCAGAAACTCTAGTGGCACAGCTAGCACTGTGATACAGTGCCTTAGACCACCGCACCACTTAGGAAGCCCTCTGTCAACTATGTTTGAGGATATATTTGAGGCTATACATTTGTTTGTAGTATGGAGTAAAACAATCTTATACTATGAAAGGGTAAGACCAAGCACTGTAAGCATATGAAGCATTAATTAACTACTGTAAACATGTTATATTGTTCAATAACATTCAGAATCAGAATATCCTTTATTCCCAAAGGACGTTTACATATACCTCGAATTAGACTTGGTAAAATGGTGAATACAGACAATAAACATTTAATATACAGAGAGAATATATATCGACAAAGAATTTACGATTCCACTATAAACAGCAAAAAACATAATACATATACATTTTAATTGTACCTTTATTTAACCAGGCAAGTCAGTTAAGAACAAATTCTTATTTTCAATGATGGGCTAGGAACAGTGAGTTAACTCCCTGTTCAGGGGCAGAATGACAGATTTGTACCTTGTCAGCTTGGGGATTTGAACTTTCAATCTTCCGGTTACTAGTCCAACGCTCTAACCACTAGGCTACCCTGCCGCCCCTACATGGATACATTGAGATGAACATTGAACTGCAGTTACCTGAGGACATTTGGTCCCAGTAGTATCCGTCTGACGTTCTGAGAACATTCTAAGAACGTTGCATTGTGGTCCCAAGGGAAGTTCTCTGGTGGGCCTTTGTCTAATTTCCTGTAAATTCCTGGATGTCACAGAGGACCATGTCAGGACTTTTTTAGAACATTCTCAGGACTTTTTGAATTTTGTCAACAATAACAAAAAAAAAAAAAAAAAATGTCAACAACCTATTTTCCCTAAAACTATGATGATAATGAGACGATGATGTCCTGGAAAAAAAAACGATAACTATTAGAAATGACGTATTTTAGTGACGGAAATGTGAGGAGACAAAAATTCCATGTGAGACTAACAGACATTTGACATGAAGTTCCTTTTCATCGGCTTCAACCCATCGTTAGTATGCTTGCAGAATATTTAATCCAATCCTGTCACCGGCAGGATCATCTTTCAGCTGCACGATCTGATTGAGCTGATCTGCCCGTCTTCCCCAGACGGTCACATCAGTCACTGTCAATCCTTTGAACTGATGTGAAGCCACTTGTGATTGGTAGCGGGTGGCATGTGCATCAAATTAAGCTAAGTAGTACATAATATAATTTATTTTAGTATATTATTACATGATTGGTTTGTGAAGTTGTTACTTCAATGGTTAATGAAATAACCACCGGTTAAATGTAATAAAATATTACATTTAGTGGTAAATGTTTACCGTTCAAAATGTTATCACGTTTACTGACAAGTGATTACATTTAACAGTTTTATTACATAAAATCTAAAAGTTATTACAAATCAAAAGGTTATTACATTTACCTGTGTTATTACATGTAGTGTTGTTACATGCCCTTCTCTATAAGCATGCTAAAAGTGTGTTCATTTGTTTAAAAAGTAACAGTATTGCATCTGGTCAAACACAACTTTTCTAAAAAGTTTCTTAACCTCCTATTATGTTGCGCGTCAATTTGACCCAATTCCACTTTTGAGTTATCGAAAATACTAGTTAAACTCTCTTTTCTCCATGAAATTAAAACTTCTCGGTGACAGGGGCAGAATTTTCACATCCGGATGAAATGCATGCCCAAATTCAACTGCCAGCTACTCATCCCCAGAAGATAGGATATGCATATTATTAGTAGATTTGGATAGAAAACACTCTGAAGTTTCTAAAACTGTTTGAATCATGTCTGTGAGTGTAACAGAACTCATGTAGCAGGTGAAACCCAGAGGACAATATGTCAGAGGAAACACTGTTCACTGCACCTGGCCCCCTGCACCTGGCTCCCTCTCTCTCGGACTCTACTGAGGGACTCTTGAATAGCCTTTGTTAAACATAGAGAGTCTGGGAACATCAAACAAGTGGAGGGAAAGGAACCATATTTCGGTGAAAGAACCAGTTGAAAATATGCGTCGGTACTTTTAATGAATATGATGTCAGTTCGGTTGTCATCTGAGACATTATGACTGATGACAGGACGACATAAACTGTATCTGGGAAAGACTACACATTCTAGTTATCAGATTCACATGGAATTGTTGTGCAATTTAAATGTTTGAATATGAAACTATTTGTGAAAAGATGAAATGTAATTTTAGCTTCCAAATGAGAGAATTGGGTTTTCATAAGGTTAGAGCTCTGCTTAATCAGTGACACTCTTTCGTGGCGCCCGACTTTCTCTAGTTAACCTCTTGATCCTACCTGGCACGCAGGCGTCCCATCTAGAGCTCTGGAAATGCAAATGCACTACGCTAAATGCTAATAGTATTAGTTAAAACTCAAACGTTCATTAAAATACACATGCAGGGTATTGAATTAAAGCTACACTCGTTGTGAATCCAGGCAACAAGTCAGATTTTTAAAATGCTTTTCAGCGAAAGCATGAGAAGCTATTATCTGATAGCATGTAACACCCCAAAAGACCCGCAGGGGACGTAAACAAAATAATTAGCATAGTCGTCGCTACACAAACCGCACAAATAAAATATAAAACATTCATTACCTTTGACCATCTTCTTTGTTGGCACTCCTAGATGTCCCATAATCACTATTGGGTCTTTTTTCGATTAAATCGGTCCATATATAGCCTAGATATCGATCTATGAAGACTGTGTGATAAACGGAAAAAAAGCGTTTCATAACGTAACGTCATTTTTTTAACATTCAAAAAGTTGATGATAAACTTTCACAAAACACTTCTCAAATACTTTGTAATGCAACTTTAGGTATTAGTACACGTTAATAAGTTTGATAAAATTAATCAGGAGGCGATGTCAATTCTATAGGTGTCTGTTTCAAAAAATGTCTTGGAGAGAGCTCGACCAAAACATACGGTCGGAGAACGGAGGGAATCGATTCCCTTGATTCGGTTAGACCAAGAATCAATTGCGAATCAAATGACAAGACTCTAGACAACGTGTGGAAGCTGTAGGCACTGCAACCTCGGCCTCATTTAATTCGATTCACTTTGAACAATTCCTTGAAGTCGCGGATGGATATTTTTTTCCATTTTCAGTGATCAGATATTCCTGCACTTTTCAATGAAACGCACGTTCTGTTATAGTCACAGCCGTGATTTAACCAGTTTTATAAACGTCTGAATGTTTTCTATCCACACATACTAATCATATGCATATACTATATTCCTGGCCTGAGTAGCAGGGCGCTGAAATGTTGCGCGATTTTTAACAGAATGTTCAAAAAGTAGAGGGTCGACTTAACAGGTTAATTACATTTACGTGATTAGCTCAATCAGGCAATATTAATTACAGAGAAAGGATTTTATAAAATAGCATGTCATATCATAATGAAGCCTCATCACATATTCTGAACTGTGACAGTGAAATAGAAGAAGAGGTTTCAGAGATAGAGGACAATGCTGTTGATGCGAACCTTAACCCTTTTCTTTGGTGAAGAGAATTCAGAGGAGTCGACCATACCAGAGAACAGAGGACATGTAAGTCTGAAGATGGTAATAAAGAATGTTCACTGTCACCACAACAACGTCAAGGGAGACTGTCAGCTTTCAATGTAATCAAAATGGTTCCAGGGCCTACAGGATTTGCTCTGCACCACCTCGACAAGACAGTAAAACCAGCACCACTTGTGTAGCATGCAATAAATACATCTGCAGAAAGCACACATGTACATTGTGTTCAACATGTGGAGAGAAAGACTGATGGGATCATTTTGACCAATAGGGTCAAATCACACCTACTGTAAGTGCTACTGGGAAATACAATAAAAATGCCTACTTGGGGAAACAGAAAATGCTTGATTGTGAGAAGGAAATATGTTTAACAAATAGTTTTTAAAATATAATATTTTTGAAATCAAATGTTATTGTATTTCTTTAAAAATAAAGTTTAGTCTGTTTTTACTTGGTTCTTGACTGTCTTGAGTGTGTTTAAACTGTGCGGGTCAATCTGACCAAAAGGACATAAGGTGCTGATAGGTCTGATGTTAGAACCAGTCTTGGGGTAGAGGAATGACTTTGGCTTCCTCCAGGTCTAAGGACAAACATTTATTAAACAGTTGTTCAAAATATTAGACAAATTGGGAGTGGAGATATAGTCCTCTACCATCCTCATTCCCATTAATGATGGACAGCAATACAAAATGACAATATTTTCATTATTTTGTCATTATTAATTAAGGTATGTTATGCATGAATATGATGGCTCACACCTCGTTGTTGGCATTTCCTGACTACGCTTGACTACATTGCCAATTAAATAGTTATTAAAGTAATTAGCAACATCAAAAGCTTTTGTGATAAATGAGCCATCTGATTCAATGTAAGATGGAATTGAATTAGTGTTTCTGCCCTAAGTGCAGGTGATATTAGCCTATTGACTAAAATCGGTCATGTCCAGACCTATAGTGACAGGGAGGGAGGAGCCGGGAAATCTAGCCAATCTTTAATGAGACTTTTAATCACATACTGTATAATGTATATAGGCTAAATGCCTGTCATGTTTGTTGAAAATAATGTAGGATCATTTATATTAACGTCTGATTCTGGGGCTGCCGAGTGGCAGCGGTCTAAGCCACTGCATCTCAGTGCAAGGGGCATCACTACAGTCCCTGGTTTGAATCCAGGCTGTATCACTGCAACATCACCAACTTTGCAGTCAACATTTTGAAACAATTTAACCACAAATGTAATTGTTTAAAACCTGGATGTTCTGTCTTACCGTGTTCTGCCCATTTGAATGTTCTACCCATTTGAATGTTCTACCCATTTGAATGTTCTACCCATTTGAATGTTCTACCCATTTGAATGTTCTGCCCATTTGAATGTTCTACCCATTGAATGTTCTGCCCATTGAATGTTCTACCCATTTGAATGTTCTACCCATTTGAATGTTCTGCCCATTTGAATGTTCTACCCATTTGAATGTTCTGCCCATTGAATGTTCTACCCATTTTGAATGTTCTGCCCATTGAATGTTCTGCCCATTTGAATGTTCTACCCATTTGAATGTTCTACCCATTTTTGAATGTTCTAATAATTTGAATGTTCTGCCCATTGAATGTTCTACCCATTGAATGTTCTACCCATTTTGAATGTTCTGCCATTTGAATGTTCTACCCATTGAATGTTTCTGCCCATTGAATGTTCTACCAATTTGAATGTTCTGCCCCATTGAATGTTTCTGCCCATTAGATATGTTCTGCCCATTGAATGTTCTACCCATTTTGAATGTTCCCATTGAATGTTCCCATTTGAATGTTCTGCCCATTTGAATGTTCTGCCCATTGAATGTTCTACCCATTGAATGTTCTACCCATTTGAATGTTCTGCCCATTGAATGTTCTGCCCATTGAATGTTCTACCCATTTGAATGTTCTGCCCATTGAATGTTCTGCCCATTGAATGTTCTACCCATTTGAATGTTCTGCCCATTGAATGTTCTACCCATTTCGAATGTTCTGCCCATTTGAATAAATGGCCCATTGAATGTTCTGCCCATTGAATGCCCTACCCATTTGAATGTTCTGCCCATTGAATGTTCTACCCATTTGAATGTTCTGCCCATTTGAATGTTCTGCCCATTTGAACACTGGCCCATTTGAATGTTCTACCTCCATTGAATGTTCTACCCATTTGAATGTTCTGCCCATTTGAATGTTCTGCCCATTTGAATGTTCTGCCCATTTGAATGTTCTACCCATTGAATAAAATTTAAATTTACTTGAATGTTCTGCCCATTGAATGTTCTACCCATTTGAATGTTCTGCCCATTTGAATGTTCTACCCATTTTCCTGAATGTTCTGCCCATTTGAATGTTCTGCCCATTGAATGTTCTACCCATTTGAATGTTCTAACCATTTGAATGTGTTCTACCATTTGAATGTTCTGCCCATTTGAATGTTCCTGCCCATTTGGCTATCTGATTTGAATGTTTCACCTACTTAATGATTCACCATTTGAATATTCTACCATTGTTGCTAAGGGGATTTTTTCAGACACTTCATATGCCATATGCCAGTATTTCTCTCATGTTCTCTACTTTCTTGTTGTCCAGCAGCCAAAGACACAAGCCTACTCATATGAACAACCCATCTAGTCATATGAACAACCCATATTAACAACCCATCTGACCTATCTAGTCATATTAACAACCCATCTAGTCATATTAACAAATAACCCATATTAACAACCCATCTAACCCATCTAGTCACATCTAGTCATATGAACAACCCATATTAACAACCCATCTGACCCATCTAGTCATATTAACAACTCCATCTAGTCATATGAACAACCCATATTAACAACCCATCTGGATACATCTAGTCATATTAACAACCCATATTAATAACCTATCTAGTCATATTAACAACAACCTATATTAACAACCCATCTGACACATCTAGTCATATTAACAACAACCCATATTAACAACCCATCTGACCCATCCAGTCATATTAATAACCCATCTAGTCATATGAACAACCCATATTAACAACCCATCTGACACATCTAGTCATATTAACAACCCATATTAACCCATCTAGTCATATTAACAACAACCCATATTAACAACCCATCTGACCCATTCAGTCATATTAACAACCCATATTAACAACTCATCTGGACCCATCCAGTCATATTAACAACCCATCTAGTCATATTAACAACAACCCATATTAACAACCCATCTGGACCCATCTAGTCATATTAACAACCCATATTAACAACCCATCTGACCCATCTAGTCATATTAATACCATATTAACAACCCATCTGACCCATCTCCAGTCATATTAACCCATTCAGTCATATTAACAAACTCCATATTAACAACCCATCTGACCCATCCAGTCATATTAACAACCCATATTAACAACCCATATTAACAACCCATCTGACACATCTAGTCATATTAACAACCCATCTGACCCATCCAGTCATATTAACAACCCATATTAACAACCCATATTAACAACCCATCTGACACATCTAGTCATATTAACAACCCATCCAAGTCATATTAACAACCCATATTAACAACCCATCTGACCCATCGAGTCATATTAACAACCCATCTAGTCATATTAACAACCCATATTAACAACCCATCTGACACATCTAGTCATATTAACAACCCATCTAGTCATATTAACAACCCATATCAACAACCCATCTGACACATCTAGTCATATTAACAACCCATCTAGTCATATTAACAACCCATATCAACAACCCATCTGACCCATCTAGTCATATTAACAACCCATATTAACAACTCATCTGACCCATCTAGTCATATTAACAACCCATCCTAGTCATATTAACAACCCATATTAACAACCCATCTAGTCATATTAACAACCCATATTAACAACCCATCTAGTCATATTAACAACTCATCTAGTCACATCTAGTCATATTAACAACCCATATTAACAACCCATCTAGTCACATCTAGTCATATTAACAACCCATATTAACAACCCATCTAGTCATATTAACAACCCATATCAACAACCCATCTGACCCATCTAGTCATATTAACAACCCATATTAACAACTCATCTGACCCATCCAGTCATATTAACAACCCATCTAGTCATATTAACAACAACCCATATTAACAACCCATCTGACCCATCTAGTCATATTAACAACCCATATTAACAACCCATCTGACCCATCTAGTCATATTAACAACCCATATTAACAACCCATCTGACCCATCTAGTCATATTAACAACCCATCTAGTCATATTAACAACCCATATTAACAACCCATCTGACCCATCCAGTCATATTAACAACCCATATTAACAACCCATATTAACAACCCATCTGACACATCTAGTCATATTAACAACCCATCTGACCCATCCAGTCATATTAACAACCCATATTAACAACCCATATTAACAACCCATCTGACACATCTAGTCATATTAACAACCCATCAAGTCATATTAACAACCCCATATTAACAACCCATCTGACCCATCCAGTCATATTAATAACCCATCAAGTCATATTAACAACCCATATTAACAACCCATCTGACCCATCTAGTCATATTAACAACCCATCTAGTCATATGAACAACCCATATTAACAACCCATCTGACACATCTAGTCATATTAACAACCCATATTAATAACCCATCTAGTCATATTAACAACCCATATCAACAACCCATCTGACCCATCGAGTCATATTAACAACCCATCTAGTCATATTAACAACCCATATTAACAACCCATCTGACACATCTAGTCATATTAACAACCCATCTAGTCATATTAACAACCCATATCAACAACCCATCTGACACATCTAGTCATATTAACAACCCATCTAGTCATATTAACAACCCATATCAACAACCCATCTGACCCATCTAGTCATATTAACAACCCATATTAACAACTCATCTGACCCATCTAGTCATATTAACAACCCATCCTAGTCATATTAACAACCCATATTAACAACCCATCTAGTCATATTAACAACCCATATTAACAACCCATCTAGTCATATTAACAACTCATCTAGTCACATCTAGTCATATTAACAACCCATATTAACAACCCATCTAGTCACATCTAGTCATATTAACAACCCATATTAACAACCCATCTAGTCATATTAACAACCCATATTAGCAACCCATATTAACAAGCCATGCTAGTTGTTGCATCTTTAGATCTTCCCTCATTCTACACTAAAGGATATTTTAGTCTCTGTCATATGAAACCGTTTGCCTTTGGAGAACTGCTAAGAACACAAAACACTTCGAAATACTTTTGTAATGCAACTTTAGGTATTAGTACACGTT
>NW_026289706.1:47500-75088 GCF_023373465.1 Oncorhynchus keta | reverse complement strand
GTATGGGGTCGGGGGATGGTATGGGGTCAGGGGGATGGTATGGGGTCATGGGGATGATATGGGGTCAGGGATGGTATGGGGTCAGGGGATGATAGGGGGTTCAGGGGATGATAGGGGTTCAGGGGATGATATGGAGTTCGGGGGATGATATGGGGATGATACAGGGATGATATGGGGTCAGGGGATGGTAGGGGTCAGGGGATGGTATGGAGTCAGGGGATGGTATGGGGTCAGGGGATGGTATGGGGTCAGGGGATGATATGGGGTCAGGGGATGATATGGGGTTAGGGGGATGGTATGGGGTCGGGGGATGATATGGGGTTAGGGGGATGATATGGGGTCGGGGGATGATATGGGGTTAGGGGGGATATGGGGTTAGGGGATGATATGGGGTAGGGGGATGATATGGGGTCGGGGGATGATATGGGGTCGGGGGATGATATGGGGTCAGGGGATGATATGGGGTCGGGGGATGGTATGGGGTCGGGGGATGATATGGGGTTAGGGGATGATATGGGGTCGGGGGATGATATGGGGTTAGGGGATGATATGGGGTCGGGGGATGATATGGGGTAGGTGTGGTGGGTAGTGGGTAGTTAGGAGAGAGAGAGGATTGTGGTAGAGAGAGAGAGAGGGGATTGTGGTAGAGAGAGAGAGAGAGAGAGGATTGTGGTAGAGAGAGAGAGAGGATTGTGGTAGAGAGAGAGAGGGGATTGTGGGAGAGAGAGAGAGGATTGTGGGAGAGAGAGAGGATTGTGGGAGAGAGAGAGAGAGAGGATTGTGGGAGGCATATGGTTTAGCTGAAATGATAATAAACATTGTATGCTTGGAGACGTCTGACGCTGACCACATTGCTTCTTAAAATGACCAACACGATAAGAATTTACATGTGTTATAATTATGTTGTAATTGCTATTAAGTCTTTCACAGAACCTTGAGACCATTATAATTTCCAGCTGACAGGGAGGGAGAGGACTCTCTCTCTCTCTCTCTCTCTCTCTCTCTCTCTCTCTCTCTCTCTGTCTCTGTCTCTCTCTCTCTCTCTCTCTCTCTCTCTGTCTCTGTCTCTCTCTCTCTCTCTCTCTCTCTCTCTCTCTCTCTCTCTCTCTCTCTCTCTCTCTCTCTCTCTCTCTCTCTCTCTCTCTCTCTCTCTGTCTCTCTCTGTCTCTGTCTCTGTCTCTCTCTCTCTGTCTCTCTCTCTCTCTCTCTCTCTCTCTTGTTTCTCCCTCCCTCTCTCTCTGTCTCTCTCTCTCTCTCTCTCTCTCTCTCTCTCTCTCTCTCTCTCTGTCTCTCTGTCTCTCTGTCTTTCTGTCTCTGTCTCTGTCTCTGTCTCTCTCTCTCTCTCTCTCTCTCTCTCTCTCTCTCTCTCTCTCTCTCTCTGTCTCTCTGTCTCTCTGTCTTTCTGTCTCTGTCTCTGTCTCTGTCTCTCTCTCTCTCTCTCTCTCTCTGTCTCTCTGTCTCTGTCTCTCTGTCTCTCTCTCTCTCTGTCTCTCTCTCTCTCTCTCTCTCTCTCTCTCTGTCTCTCTCTCTCTGTCTCTCTCTCTCTCTCTCTGTCTCTCTCTCTCTGTCTCTCTGTCTCTCTCTCTCTCAATTCAATTCAAGGGCTTTATTGGCATGGGAAACATGTGTTAACATTGCCAAAGCAAGTGAGGTAGACAACATACAAAGTGAATATATAAAGTGAAAAACAACAAAAATTAACAGTAAACATTACACATACATACTCTCTCTCTCTCTCTCTCTCTCTCTCTGTCAGTAGTCGTCTCCACTGCACCGCGGCCTCTTGTTGAGGAGAATCAAGGAGAAGAACGCACTGACTTCTGGGCCTGGAGACTGGGGCAGGGTTCTGTTGTATTGTCGTAATGTCTGATTCATCCAGACCGTTATGAAGGACACGAAACATGTCTCATCAGATTTATATTGATACAGACAACCACATCCCTGAACTCGGGGGAGGATGTAGTGATGTACTGTAGTAACATAACTGCTCTGTTATGTTGACCTGAATAACTTGATTTTGATATTTACAGTACTTGACACATGTTGATCTTTCAAGAAGCTAGATACAGTAGAGATGTAAAACCTCTCTCAGAGGTGCTTTATGTTCCCACAGCCTGACAACACCTTCTTAGTCTAAACCTGTTGGAGTCTAGCATACTAAACCTCTCAGAGGGCTTTATGGGTAGGGTCTTAACCTGTTGGAGTCTAGCATACTAAACCTCTCAGAGGGCTTTATGGGTAGGGTGCTAACCTGTTGGAGTCTAGCATACTAAACCTCTCAGAGGTGCTTTATGTTCCCACAGCCTGACAACACCTTCTTAGTCTAAACCTGTTGGAGTCTAGCATACTAAACCTCTCAGAGGGCTTTATGGGTAGGGTCCTAACCTGTTGGAGTCTAGCATACTAAACCTCTCAGAGGGCTTTATGGGTAGGGTCCTAACCTGTTGGAGTCTAGCATACTAAACCTCTCAGAGGGCTTTATGGGTAGGGTCCTAACCTGTTGGAGTCTAGCATACTAAACCTCTCTCAGAGGGCTTTATGGGTAGGGTCTTAACCTGTTGGAGTCTAGCATACTAAACCTCTCTCAGAGGGCTTTATGGGTAGGGTCTTAACCTGTTGGAGTCTAGCATACTAAACCTCTCTCAGAGGGCTTTATGGGTAGGGTCCTAACCTGTTGGAGTCTAGCATACTAAACCTCTCAGAGGGCTTTATGTTCCCACAGCCTGACAACACCTTCTTAGTCTAAACCTGTTGGAGTCTAGCATACTAAACCTCTCTCAGAGGGCTTTATGGGTAGGGTCCTAACCTGTTGGAGTCTAGCATACTAAACCTCTCTCAGAGGGCTTTATGGGTAGGGTCCTAACCTGTTGGAGTCTAGCATACTAAACCTCTCAGAGGGCTTTATGGGTAGGGTCCTAACCTGTTGTAGTCTAGCATACTAAACCTCTCAGAGGGCTTTATGGGTAGGGTCTTAACCGGTTGGAGTCTAGCATACTAAACCTCTCTCAGAGGGCTTTATGGGTAGGGTCTTAACCTGTTGGAGTCTAGCATACTAAACCTCTCTCAGAGGGCTTTATGGGTAGGGTCCTAACCTGTTGGAGTCTAGCATACTAAACCTCTCTCAGAGGGCTTTATGGGTAGGGTCTTAACCTGTTGGAGTCTAGCATACTAAACCTCTCTCAGAGGGCTTTATGGGTAGGGTCCTAACCTGTTGGAGTCTAGCATACTAAACCTCTCTCAGAGGGCTTTATGGGTAGGGTCCTAACCTGTTGGAGTCTAGCATACTAAACCTCTCAGAGGTGCTTTATGGGTAGGGTCCTAACCTGTTGGAGTCTAGCATACTAAACCTCTCAGAGGGCTTTATGGGTAGGGTCCTAACCTGTTGTAGTCTAGCATACTAAACCTCTCAGAGGGCTTTATGGGTAGGGTCCTAACCTGTTGTAGTCTAGCATACTAAACCTCTCAGAGGGCTTTATGGGTAGGGTCCTAACCTGTTGGAGTCTAGCATACTAAACCTCTCTCAGAGGGCTTTATGGGTAGGGTCCTAACCTGTTGGAGTCTAGCATACTAAACCTCTCAGAGGGCTTTATGGGTAGGGTCGTAACCTGTCGGAGTCTAGCATACTAAACCTCTCTCAGAGGGCTTTATGGGTAGGGTCCTAACCTGTTGGAGTCTAGCATACTAAACCTCTCAGAGGGCTTTATGTTCCCACAGCCTGACAACACCTTCTTAGTCTAAACCTGTTGGAGTCTAGCATACTAAACCTCTCTCAGAGGGCTTTATGGGTAGGGTCCTAACCTGTTGGAGTCTAGCATACTAAACCTCTCAGAGGGCTTTATGGGTAGGGTCGTAACCTGTCGGAGTCTAGCATACTAAACCTCTCTCAGAGGGCTTTATGGGTAGGGTCCTAACCTGTTGGAGTCTAGCATACTAAACCTCTCAGAGGTGCTTTATGTTCCCACAGCCTGACAACACCTTCTTAGTCTTATCCTGTTGGAGTCTAGCATACTAAACCTCTCTCAGAGGGCTTTATGGGTAGGGTCCTAACCTGTTGGAGTCTAGCATACTAAACCTCTCTCAGAGGTGCTTTATGGGTAGGGTCCTAACCTGTTGGAGTCTAGCATACTAAACCTCTCTGAGGTGCTTTATGTTCCCACAGCCTGACAACACCTTCTTAGTCTTAACCTGTTGGAGTCTAGCATACTAAACCTCTCTCAGAGGGCTTTATGGGTAGGGTCCTAACCTGTTGGAGTCTAGCATACTAAACCTCAGAGGGCTTTATGGGTAGGGTCCTAACCTGTTGGAGTCTAGCATACTAAACCTCTCAGAAGCTTTATGGGTAGGGTCCTAACCTGTTGGAGTCTAGCATACTAAACCTCTCTCAGAGGGCTTTATGGGTAGGGTCCTAACCTGTTGGAGTCTAGCATACTAAACCTCTCTCAGAGGGCTTTATGGGTAGGGTCCTAACCTGTTGTAGTCTAGCATACTAAAAGCCCTCTGAAGGAGGTTATGTTACCACAGTCTGACAACACCTGGCTCCTAACAGGGGGAGAATAGGTCCAGAGACAACCATTTTCAAGTTATTTGTGGCTTGGAATATATACATTGGAAATCTTACTGACCCATTGGCCTTTCCACAGGCCTCTCCTCCCTGACTGTAAGGTGTCTAATCAAAATCTTCGAAACCAATGGGTAAAATAATGTTGATTATGTAGATGATCCTCTAGGAAAACCAATGGTCATTAAGCAATAAGGCCCTAGGGGGTGTGGTATATGGGCCAATATACCACGGCTAAAGGCTGTCCTTAGGCCCCGACGCAACGCGGAGTGCCTGGACCACAGCCCTTAGCCGTGGTATATCGGCCATATATCACAAACCCCCAGAGGTGCCTTATTGCTATTATCAACTGGTTACCAACGTAATTAGAACAGCAAATAGTATTTATTGTTTTAGTGTTGAAATTCAATCTCCAGCGGTCCCATAGTAACGAACATGTCTGGAGTCGGGACGAGACAAGATGAGGCTGGCAGCTTTTCTCAACCAGTCGAAATCATGAAT
This sequence comes from Oncorhynchus keta, assembly GCF_023373465.1. Classification (NCBI taxonomy): domain Eukaryota; kingdom Metazoa; phylum Chordata; class Actinopteri; order Salmoniformes; family Salmonidae; genus Oncorhynchus; species Oncorhynchus keta. Next base: position 70,029 of record NW_026289706.1, on the reverse strand, counting down.
CGGGATAATTTATATATATATATATATATATATATATATATCAGAACTTCAATTGAAAGAAGGTTCCATGAAATTAAGTGCAGCTGGTTTGCAGTCTTTCCAGCTTCAGTTTGAAGTGATTGTGTGACAGTGTATTAGAGATATGAAACATCACTACAGTGTATTAGAGATATGATACATCACTACAGTGTATTAGAGATACATCACTACAGTGTATTAGAGATACATCACTACAGTGTATTAGAGATACATCACTACAGTGTATTAGAGATACATCACTACAGTGTATTAGAGATACATCACTACAGTGTATTAGAGATACATCACTACAGTGTATTAGAGATACATCACTACAGTGTATTAGAGATACATCACTACAGTGTATTAGAGATACATCACTACAGTGTATTAGAGATACATCACTACAGTGTATTAGAGATACATCACTACAGTGTATTAGAGATACATCACTACAGTGTATTAGAGATACATCACTACAGTGTATTAGAGATACATCACTACAGTGTATTAGAGATACATCACTACAGTGTATTAGAGATACATCACTACAGTGTATTAGAGATACATCACTACAGTGTATTAGAGATACATCACTACAGTGTATTAGAGATACATCACTACAGTGTATTAGAGATACATCACTGCAGTGTATTAGAGATACATCACTACAGTGTATTAGAGATACATCACTACAGTGTATTAGAGAAACATCACTACAGTGTATTAGAGATACATCACTACAGTGTATTAGAGATACATCACTACAGTGTATTAGAGATATGATACATCACTACAGTATATTAGAGATACATCACTACAGTGTACTAGAGATATGATACATCACTACAGTGTATTATAGATATGATACATCACTACAGTGTATTAGAGATACATCACTACAGTGTATTAGAGATACATCACTACAGTGTATTAGAGATACATCACTACAGTGTATTAGAGATACATCACTACAGTGTATTAGAGATACATCACTACAGTGTATTAGAGATACATCACTACAGTGTATTAGAGATACATCACTACAGTGTATTAGAGATACATCACTACAGTGTATTAGAGATACATCACTACAGTGTATTAGAGATACATCACTACAGTGTATTAGAGATACATCACTACAGTGTATTAGAGAAACATCACTACAGTGTATTAGAGATACATCACTACAGTGTATTAGAGATACATCACTACAGTGTATTAGAGATATGATACATCACTACAGTATATTAGAGATACATCACTACAGTGTACTAGAGATATGATACATCACTACAGTGTATTATAGATATGATACATCACTACAGTGTATTAGAGATACATCACTACAGTGTATTAGAGATACATCACTACAGTGTATTAGAGATACATCACTACAGTGTATTAGAGATACATCACTACAGTGTATTAGAGATACATCACTACAGTGTATTAGAGATACATCACTACAGTGTATTAGAGATACATCACTACAGTGTATTAGAGATACATCACTACAGTGTATTAGAGATACATCACTACAGTGTATTAGAGATACATCACTACAGTGTATTAGAGAAACATCACTACAGTGTATTAGAGATACATCACTACAGTGTATTAGAGATACATCACTACAGTATATTAGAGATATGATACATCACTACAGTGTATTAGAGATACATCACTACAGTGTATTAGAGATACATCACTACAGTGTATTAGAGATACATCACTACAGTGTATTAGAGATACATCACTACAGTGTATTAGAGATACATCACTACAGTGTATTAGAGATATGATACATCACTACAGTGTATTAGAGATATGATACATCACTACAGTGTATTAGAGATATGATATATCACTACAGGGTATTAGAGATATGATACATCACTACAGTGTATTAGAGATACATCACTACAGTGTATTAGAGATACATCACTACAGTGTATTAGAGATATGATACATCACTACAGTGTATTAGAGATACATCACTACAGTGTATTAGAGATATGATACATCACTACAGTGTATTAGAGATACATCACTACAGTGTATTAGAGATACATCACTACAGTGTATTAGAGATACATCACTACAGTGTATTAGAGATACATCACTACAGTGTATTAGAGATATGATACATCACTACAGTGTATTAGAGATATGATACATCACTACAGTGTATTAGAGATACATCACTACAGTGTATTAGAGATATGATACATCACTACAGTGTATTAGAGATACATCACTACAGTGTATTAGAGATACATCACTACAGTGTATTAGAGATATGATACATCACTACAGTGTATTAGAGATACATCACTACAGTGTATTAGAGATACATCACTACAGTGTATTAGAGATATGATACATCACTACAGTGTATTAGAGATACATCACTACAGTGTATTAGAGATACATCACTACAGTGTATTAGAGATATGATACATCACTACAGTGTATTAGAGATACATCACTACAGTGTATTAGAGAAACATCACTACAGTGTATTAGAGATATGATACATCACTACAGTGTATTAGAGAAACATCACTACAGTGTATTAGAGATATGATACATCACTACAGTGTATTAGAGATATGATACATCACTACAGTGTATTAGAGATATGATACATCACTACAGTGTATTAGAGATACATCACTACAGTGTATTAGAGATATGATACATCACTACAGTGTATTAGAGATACATCACTACAGTGTATTAGAGATATGATACATCACTACAGTGTATTAGAGATACATCACTACAGTGTATTAGAGATACATCACTACAGTGTATTAGAGATATGATACATCACTACAGTGTATTAGAGAAACATCACTACAGTGTATTAGAGATATGATACATCACTACAGTGTATTAGAGATACATCACTACAGTGTATTAGAGATACATCACTACAGTGTATTAGAGATACATCACTACAGTGTATTAGAGATACATCACTACAGTGTATTAGAGATATGATACATCACTACAGTGTATTAGAGATATGATACATCACTACAGTGTATTAGAGATACATCACTACAGTGTATTAGAGATATGATACATCACTACAGTGTATTAGAGATACATCACTACAGTGTATTAGAGAAACATCACTACAGTGTATTAGAGATATGATACATCACTACAGTGTATTAGAGATACATCACTACAGTGTATTAGAGATACATCACTACAGGGTATTAGAGATACATCACTACAGTGTATTAGAGATACATCACTACAGTGTATTAGAGATATGATACATCACTACAGTGTATTAGAGATATGATACATCACTACAGTGTATTAGAGATACATCACTACAGTGTATTAGAGATATGATACATCACTACAGTGTATTAGAGATACATCACTACAGTGTATTAGAGATATGATACATCACTACAGTGTATTAGAGATATGATACATCACTACAGTGTATTAGAGATATGATACATCACTACAGTGTATTAGAGATACATCACTACAGTGTATTAGAGAAACATCACTACAGTGTATTATAGATATGATACATCACTACAGTGTATTAGAGATACATCACTACAGTGTATTAGAGATACATCACTACAGTGTATTAGAGATATGATACATCACTACAGTGTATTAGAGATACATCACTACAGTGTATTAGAGATACATCACTACAGTGTATTAGAGATACATCACTACAGTGTATTAGAGATACATCACTACAGTGTATTAGAGATACATCACTACAGTGTATTAGAGAAACATCACTACAGTGTATTAGAGAAACATCACTACAGTGTATTAGAGATACATCACTACAGTGTATTAGAGATATGATACATCACTACAGTGTATTAGAGATACATCACTACAGTGTATTAGAGATACATCACTACAGTGTATTAGAGATACATCACTACAGTGTATTAGAGATATGATACATCACTACAGTGTATTAGAGATACATCACTACAGTGTATTAGAGAAACATCACTACAGTGTATTAGAGATACATCACTACAGTGTATTAGAGACACATCACTACAGTGTATTAGAGATACATCACTACAGTGTATTAGAGATATGATACATCACTACAGTGTATTAGAGATACATCACTACAGTGTATTAGAGATACATCACTACAGTATATTAGAGATATGATACATCACTACAGTGTATTAGAGAAACATCACTACAGTGTATTAGAGATACATCACTACAGTGTATTAGAGACACATCACTACAGTGTATTAGAGATACATCACTACAGTGTATTAGAGATACATCACTACAGTGTATTAGAGATATGATACATCACTACAGTGTATTAGAGATATGAAACATCACTACAGTGTATTAGAGATACATCACTACAGTGTATTAGAGATACATCACTACAGTGTATTAGAGAAACATCACTACAGTGTATTAGAGATACATCACTACAGTGTATTAGAGATACATCACTACAGTGTATTAGAGATATGATACATCACTACAGTGTATTAGAGATATGATACATCACTACAGTGTATTAGAGATACATCACTACAGTGTATTAGAGATATGATACATCACTACAGTGTATTAGAGATACATCACTACAGTGTATTAGAGATACATCACTACAGTGTATTAGAGATATGATACATCACTACAGTGTATTAGAGATACATCACTACAGTGTATTAGAGATACATCACTACAGTGTATTAGAGATATGATACATCACTACAGTGTATTAGAGATACATCACTACAGTGTATTAGAGAAACATCACTACAGTGTATTAGAGATATGATACATCACTACAGTGTATTAGAGAAACATCACTACAGTGTATTAGAGATATGATACATCACTACAGTGTATTAGAGATATGATACATCACTACAGTGTATTAGAGATACATCACTACAGTGTATTAGAGAAACATCACTACAGTGTATTATAGATATGATACATCACTACAGTGTATTAGAGATACATCACTACAGTGTATTAGAGATACATCACTACAGTGTATTAGAGATATGATACATCACTACAGTGTATTAGAGATACATCACTACAGTGTATTAGAGATACATCACTACAGTGTATTAGAGATACATCACTACAGTGTATTAGAGATACATCACTACAGTGTATTAGAGATACATCACTACAGTGTATTAGAGATACATCACTACAGTGTATTAGAGAAACATCACTACAGTGTATTAGAGATACATCACTACAGTGTATTAGAGATATGATACATCACTACAGTGTATTAGAGATACATCACTACAGTGTATTAGAGATACATCACTACAGTGTATTAGAGATATGATACATCACTACAGTGTATTAGAGATATGATACATCACTACAGTGTATTAGAGATACATCACTACAGTGTATTAGAGAAACATCACTACAGTGTATTAGAGATACATCACTACAGTGTATTAGAGATATGATACACCACTACAGTGTATTAGAGATATGATACACCACTACAGTGTATTAGAGATATGATACATCACTACAGTGTATTAGAGATACATCACTACAGTGTATTAGAGATATGATACATCACTACAGTGTATTAGAGATACATCACTACAGTGTATTAGAGATACATCACTACAGTATATTAGAGATATGATACATCACTACAGTGTATTAGAGATACATCACTACAGTGTATTAGAGATACATCACTACAGTATATTAGAGATATGATACATCACTACAGTGTATTAGAGATACATCACTACAGTGTATTAGAGATACATCACTACAGTATATTAGAGATATGATACATCACTACAGTGTATTAGAGATACATCACTACAGTGTATTAGAGATACATCACTACAGTATATTAGAGATATGATACATCACTACAGTGTATTAGAGATACATCACTACAGTATATTAGAGATATGATACACCACTACAGTGTATTAGAGATATGATACATCACTACAGTGTATTAGAGACACATCACTACAGTGTATTAGAGATACATCACTACAGTGTATTAGAGATATGATACATCACTACAGTGTATTAGAGATACATCACTACAGTGTATTAGAGATACATCACTACAGTATATTAGAGATATGATACATCACTACAGTGTATTAGAGATACATCACTACAGTGTATTAGAGAAACATCACTACAGTGTATTAGAGATACATCACTACAGTGTATTAGAGACACATCACTACAGTGTATTAGAGATACATCACTACAGTGTATTAGAGATACATCACTACAGTGTATTAGAGATATGATACATCACTACAGTGTATTAGAGATATGAAACATCACTACAGTGTATTAGAGATACATCACTACAGTGTATTAGAGATACATCACTACAGTGTATTAGAGATATGATACATCACTACAGTGTATTAGAGATATGAAACATCACTACAGTGTATTAGAGATACATCACTACAGTGTATTAAAGATATGATACATCACTACAGTGTATTAGAGATACATCACTACAGTGTATTAGAGATATGATACATCACTACAGTGTATTAGAGATATGAAACATCACTACAGTGTATTAGAGATACATCACTACAGTGTATTAGAGATACATCACTACAGTGTATTAGAGATATGATACATCACTACAGTGTATTAGAGATACATCACTACAGTGTATTAGAGATACATCACTACAGTGTATTAGAGACACATCACTACAGTGTATTAGAGACACATCACTACAGTGTATTAGAGATACATCACTACAGTGTATTAGAGATACATCACTACAGTGTATTAGAGATACATCACTACAGTGTATTAGAGATATGAAACATCACTACAGTGTATTAGAGATACATCACTACAGTGTATTAGAGATACATCACTACAGTGTATTAGAGATATGATACATCACTACAGTGTATTAGAGATACATCACTACAGTGTATTAGAGATACATCACTACAGTGTATTAGAGATATGATACATCACTACAGTGTATTAGAGATACATCACTACAGTGTATTAGAGATACATCACTACAGTGTATTAGAGATATGATACATCACTACAGTGTATTAGAGATACAGAGGGGGAACGAGTCCCAATGTCTTCAGGTCGGACGATATGTTTGTAATGTTCATTATTAGAATACGTTGTTTGACGATTGTTATTTTGCAGTTTAGTAAAATGTGTAAAACCACGTGAGGAGAAAACTCCAGATCACCATCACACATCCTTAGATCTTAACCACAAATATTAGACATTAATGAACGCTTCCCAGCATAGGCTGTGGTTGGGATTTTCCCTTTTCTGCCGAGGGAGAGAGGGAGGGAGGGAGGGAGGGGTGCAGAGAGAAGGAGGGAGGGGTGCAGAGAGAGGGAGGGAGGGAGGGGTGCAGAGAGAGGGAGGGAGGGAGGGAGGGGCGCAGGGAGAGAGAGGGAGGGGCGGAGGGAGAAAGATGGGGAGAGAGAGGGAGGGGCAGAGGGAGGGGCGGAGGGAGAGAGATGGAGGGGCGGAGGGAAAAAGATGGGGAGAGAGAGGGAGGGGCGGGGAGAGAGAGGGAGGCAGAGAGAGATGGAGGGAGGCAGAGAGAGATGGAGGGAGGCAGAGAGAGATGGAGGGAGGCAGAGAGCGAGAGGGAGGCAGAGAGCGAGAGGGAGGCAGAGAGCGAGAGGGAGGCAGAGAGCGAGAGGGAGGCAGAGAGCGAGAGGGAGGCAGAGAGCGATGGAGGGAGGCAGAGAGAGATGGAGGGAGGCAGAGAGAGATGGAGGGAGGCAGAGAGAGATGGAGGCAGAGGGCGAGAGAGAGGGAGAGAGAGGGAGGGCCGGAGGGAGAGAGGGTGAGAGAGGGAGGGAGAGAGGGAGAGAGAGGGAGGGGCGGAGGGAGAGAGAGGGGAGGGGCGGAGGGAGAGAGGGAGAGAGAGGGAGGGGCGGAGGGAGAGAGAGGGAGGGGCGGAGGGAGAGAGGGAGGGAGAGAGAGGGAGGCGGAGAGAGAGGGAGGGGCGGAGGGAGAGGGGCAGGGAGAGAGGGAGGGGCAGAGTGAGAGGGAGGGGCGGAGGGAGAGAGAGAGAGAGGGAGGGCGGAGGGAGGGAGGCAGAGAGAGATGGAGGGAGGCAGAGAGAGATGGAGGGAGGCAGAGAGAGATGGAGGGAGGCAGAGAGAGATGGAGGGAGGCAGAGAGAGATGGAGGGAGGCAGAGAGAGATGGAGGCAGAGAGCGAGAGAGAGAGAGAGGCAGAGAGAGGGATTGTGTGTGTGTGCAAGTGAAAAACAGTGTGGAGTGTCTCAGTGCAGAGTGCTCTATTGTAGCTAACACATTGCAGTTATTAGCATGGGGTGGTAGCTGTGGCTGTGGCTGTGGCTGTGTCTGTGCCAGCTAGGCAGAATGCTTCACATGCTCAGGCTGGGCTTGTGGTTAGCTGAGGGAGACATCTAAAGGACCAGAGCCTCTCAGATCTAATTCAGGAACTATTTATCCCTCTATCTCTCTCTCTCCCTCTGTCTCTCTCCCTCTTTCTCTACCTCTATCCCCATTTTCTCTGTATGTCTACCTCAGACAGACAGACAGACAGACAGACAGTCTGTCTGTCTCTCTTTCTCTCTCTCTCTGTCTCTCTCTTTGTCTCTTTCGCTCTGTCTCAACCCCGTGAACCCCCTCTCTCTACCTCCCTCTGTTCTCTACCACTCAACATTGGGACAGTAGCTGTCAGTAACACATGGTTTACTAACAGAGTAGACCACTGTACTACTCTTGAAGTTATATACAGTGCATTTGGAAAGTATTCAGACCCCTTGACTTTTTCCACATTTTGTTACATTACAGCCTTATTCTAAGTTGTTTTCTTCCCCCTCATCAATCTACATGCAATACCCCATAATGACATCACAATACCCCATAATGACATCACAATACCCCATAATGACATCACAATACCCCATAATGACATCACAATACCCCATAATGACATCACAATACCCCATAATGACATCACAATACCCCATAATGACATCACAATACCCCATAATGACATCACAATACCCCATATTGACATCACAATACCCCATATTGACATCACAATACCCCATAATCACATCACAATACCCCATAATCACATCACAATACCCCATATTGACATCACAATACCCCCATATTGACATCACAATACCCCCATATTGACATCACAATACCCTATATTGACATCACAATACCCCTTATTAACATCACAATAACCTATATTGACATCACAATACCCCATATTGACATCACAATACCCCATAATGACATCACAATACCCCATAAGGAGGTTTTTCAATGCCTCGCAAAGAAGGGCACCGATTGGTAAAAAAAAAAAAAAAAGCAGACATTGAATATCCCTTTGAGCAACATGGTGAAGTTATTAATTACACTTTGGTGTTTCAATATACCCAGTCACTACCAAGATACAGGTGTCCTTCCTAACTCAGTTGCCGGAGAGGAAGGAAACCACTCAGGCTTTTAGTCAGTCAGTCAGTAAAGGACTGTTGGAGGCTTTTAGTCAGTCAGTCAGTAAAGGACTGTTGTAGACTGTCAGTCAGTCAGTAAAGGACTGTTGTAGACTGTTAGTCAGTCAGTAAAGGACTGTTGTAGACTGTTAGTCAGTCAGTAAAGGACTGTTGTAGACTGTTAGTCAGTCAGTAAAGGACTGTTGGAGGCTGTTAGTCAGTCAGTAAAGGACTGTTGTAGACTGTTAGTCAGTCAGTAAAGGACTGTTGTAGACTGTTAGTCAGTCAGTAAAGGACTGTTGTAGACTGTCAGTCAGTCAGTAAAGGACTGTTGGAGACTGTTAGTCAGTCAGTAAAGGACTGTTGGAGGCTTTTAGTCAGTCAGTAAAGGACTGTTGTAGACTGTTAGTCAGTCAGTAAAGGACTGTTGTAGACTGTTAGTCAGTCAGTAAAGGACTGTTGTAGACTGTCAGTCAGTCAGTAAAGGACTGTTGGAGACTGTTAGTCAGTCAGTAAAGGACTGTTGGAGGCTTTTAGCCAGTCAGTAAAGGACTGTTGTAGACTGTCAGTCAGTCAGTAAAGGACTGTTGTAGACAGTCAGTCAGTCAGTAAAGGACTGTTGTAGACTGTCAGTCAGTCAGTAAAGGACTGTTGGAGACTGTTAGTCAGTAAAGGACTGTTGTAGACTGTTAGTCAGTCAGTAAAGGACTGTTGGAGGCTTTTAGTCAGTCAGTAAAGGACTGTTGTAGACTGTTAGTCAGTCAGTAAAGGACTGTTGTAGACTGTTAGTCAGTCAGTAAAGGACTGTTGTAGACTGTTAGTCAGTCAGTAAAGGACTGTTGTAGACTGTTAGTCAGTCAGTAAAGGACTGTTGTAGACTGTTAGTCAGTCAGTAAAGGACTGTTGTAGACTGTTAGTCAGTCAGTAAAGGACTGTTGTAGACTGTTAGTCAGTCAGTAAAGGACTGTTGGAGGCTTTTAGCCAGTCAGTAAAGGACTGTTGTAGACTGTTAGTCAGTCAGTAAAGGACTGTTGTAGACTGTTAGTCAGTCAGTAAAGGACTGTTGTAGACTGTTAGTCAGTCAGTAAAGGACTGTTGTAGACTGTTAGTCAGTCAGTAAAGGACTGTTGTAGACTGTTAGTCAGTCAGTAAAGGACTGTTGGAGGCTTTTAGCCAGTCAGTAAAGGACTGTTGTAGACTGTTAGTCAGTCAGTAAAGGACTGTTGTAGACTGTTAGTCAGTCAGTAAAGGACTGTTGTAGACTGTTAGTCAGTCAGTAAAGGACTGTTGTAGACTGTTAGTCAGTCAGTAAAGGACTGTTGTAGACTGTTAGTCAGTCAGTAAAGGACTGTTGTAGACTGTTAGTCAGTCAGTAAAGGACTGTTGTAGACTGTTAGTCAGTCAGTAAAGGACTGTTGTAGACTGTTAGTCAGTCAGTAAAGGACTGTTGGAGGCTTTTAGCCAGTCAGTAAAGGACTGTTGTAGACTGTTAGTCAGTCAGTAAAGGACTGTTGTAGACTGTTAGTCAGTCAGTAAAGGACTGTTGTAGACTGTTAGTCAGTCAGTAAAGGACTGTTGTAGACTGTTAGTCAGTCAGTAAAGGACTGTTGTAGACTGTTAGTCAGTCAGTAAAGGACTGTTGGAGGCTGTTAGTCAGTCAGTAAAGGACTGTTGTAGACTGTTAGTCAGTCAGTAAAGGACTGTTGGAGACTGTTAGTCAGTCAGTAAAGGACTGTTGTAGACTGTTAGTCAGTCAGTAAAGGACTGTTGTAGACTGTTAGTCAGTCAGTAAAGGACTGTTGGAGGCTTTTAGTCAGTCAGTCAGTAAAGGACTGTTGTAGACTGTTAGTCAGTCAGTCAGTAAAGGACTGTTGTAGACTGTTAGTCAGTCAGTAAAGGACTGTTGTAGACTGTTAGTCAGTCAGTAAAGGACTGTTGGAGGCTTTCAAGACGTCCCAGTCAGTCAGACAGGCAGGAGAATAGAGATATATTATACTCTCTACTTAACTTGCTTTGGCAACGTTAACATATGTTTCCCATGGGGGTCTGGCATTGCCAGTGTACCAGTCTAAGTTGAAGGGTTAGAGGTTCCAAGCCCCTTCTATAGATAGTATCTGTATGGTGGAGAAGTGCTTTAGTTCTCTCTCTCTCTCTCTCTCTCTCTCTCTCTCTCGTTCTCTCTCTCTCTCGTTCTCGTTCTCTCTCTCTCTCTCTCTCTCTCTCTCTCTCTCGTTCTCTCTCTCTCTCTCGTTCTCGTTCTCTCTCTCTCTCTCTCTCTCTCTCTCTCTCTCTCTCTCTCGTTCTCTCTCTCTCTCTCTCTCTCTCTATCTCTCTCTCTCTCTCTCTCTCGTTCTCTCTCTCTCTCTCTCTCGTTCTCTCTCTCTCTCTCTCTCTCTATCTCTCTCTCTCTCTCTCGTTCTCTCTCTCTCTCGTTCTCGTTCTCGTTCTCTCTCTCTCTCTCTCTCTCTCTCTCTCTCTCTCTCTCTCGTGGAGAAGTGCTTTAGTTCTCTCTCTCTCTCTCTCGTTCTCTCTCTCTCTCGCTCTCTTTCTCTCTCTCTCTCTCTCTCTCTCTCTCTCTCTCTCTCTCTCTCTCTCGTTCTCTCTCTCTCTCGTTCTCGTTCTCGTTCTCTCTCTCTCTCTCTCTCTCTCTCTCTCTCTCTCTCTCTCTCTCTCTCTCTCTCTCTCGTTCTCTCTCTCTCTCGTTCTCGTTCTCTCTCTCTATCTCTCTCTCTCTCTGTATGGTGGAGAAGTGCTTCAGTTCTCTCTCTCTGTCTGTCTCTGTCTGTCTGTGTCTCTCTCTCTCGTTCTCTCTCTCGTTCTCTCTCTCGTTCTCTCTCTCTCGTTCTCTCTCGTTCTTGTTTTCTCTCGTGCTCTCTCGTTCTCGTTCTCTCTCGTTCTCTCTCTCTCTCGTTCTCTCTCTCGTTCTTGTTTTCTCTCGTTCTCTCTCTCTCTCGTTCTCGTTCTCTCTCTCGTTCTCTCTCTCTCTCTCTCTCTCTCGTTCTCTCCCTCCCCATCCCTGTTAGTTCTGTCCTGTAATTCTGGCCATGTCGTGTGCTGATATTAAACAGCCCGTTTGACTTGGGCACCGTAGAGGGTTCTGTTGGCAGGGGGATCCCTCTCTGTGATGTCATCCCCGCCAGGCTCGGGTCGTTGTGTGATGTCATCCCCGCCAGGCTCGGGTCGTTGTGTGATGTCATCCCCGCCAGGCTCGGGTCGTTGTGTGATGCCTCTCTGTGATGTCATCCCCGCCAGGCTCGGGTCGTTGTGTGATGCCTCTCTGTGATGTCATCCCCGCCAGGCTCGGGTCGTTGTGTGATGTCATCCCCGCCAGGCTCGGGTCGTTGTGTGATTCCTCTCTGTGATGTCATCCCCGCCAGGCTCGGGTCGTTGTGTGATGTCATCCCCGCCAGGCTCGGGTCGTTGTGTGATGTCATCCCCGCCAGGCTCGGGTCGTTGTGTGATCCCTCTCTGTGATGTCATCCCCGCCAGGCTCGGGTCGTTGTGTGATGTCATCCCCGCCAGGCTCGGGTCGTTGTGTGATGTCATCCCCGCCAGGCTCGGGTCGTTGTGTGATGCCTCTCTGTGATGTCATCCCCGCCAGGCTCGGGTCGTTGTGTGATGCCTCTCTGTGATGTCATCCCCGCCAGGCTCGGGTCGTTGTGTGATGTCATCCCCGCCAGGCTTGGGTCGTTGTGTGATGCCTCTCTGTGATGTCATCCCCGCCAGGCTCGGGTCGTTGTGTGATGCCTCTCTGTGATGTCATCCCCGCCAGGCTCGGGTCGTTGTGTGATCCCTCTCTGTGATGTCATCCCCGCCAGGCTCGGGTCGTTGTGTGATGCCTCTCTGTGATGTCATCCCCGCAAGGCTCGGGTCGTTGTGTGATGTCATCCCCGCCAGGCTCGGGTCGTTGTGTGATGCCTCTCTGTGATGTCATCCCCGCCAGGCTCGGGTCGTTGTGTGATGCCTCTCTGTGATGTCATCCCCGCCAGGCTCGGGTCGTTGTGTGATGCCTCTCTGTGATGTCATCCCCGCCAGGCTCGGGTCGTTGTGTGATGCCTCTCTGTGATGTCATCCCCGCCAGGCTCGGGTCGTTGTGTGATGTCATCCCCGCCAGGCTCGGGTCGTTGTGTGATGCCTCTCTGTGATGTCATCCCCGCCAGGCTCGGGTCGTTGTGTGATGCCTCTCTGTGATGTCATCCCCGCCAGGCTCGGGTCGTTGTGTGATGCCTCTCTGTGATGTCATCCCCGCCAGGCTCGGGTCGTTGTGTGATGTCATCCCCGCCAGGCTCGGGTCGTTGTGTGATGTCATCCCCGCCAGGCTCGGGTCGTTGTGTGATGCCTCTCTGTGATGTCATCCCCGCCAGGCTCGGGTCGTTGTGTGATGCCTCTCTGTGATGTCATCCCCGCCAGGCTCGGGTCGTTGTGTGATGCCTCTCTGTGATGTCATCCCCGCCAGGCTCGGGTCGTTGTGTGATGCCTCTCTGTGATGTCATCCCCGCCAGGCTCGGGTCGTTGTGTGATGCCTCTCTGTGATGTCATCCCCGCCAGGCTCGGGTCGTTGTGTGATGCCTCTCTCTGCTTTCAGAGGGAAATATTTCAGTAATTATGCCGTTCTCTGGCAGTGACCTTGGAACCTTGGAAGCCTGGAACCTTGGAAGCCTGGAACCTTGGAACCTTGGAAGCCTGGAACCTTGGAAGCCTGGAACCTTGGAACCTTGGAACCCTGGAACCTTGGAACCTTGGAAGCTTGGAAGCTTGGAACCTTGGAAGCCTGGAACCTTGGAACCTTGGAAGCCTGGAACCTTGGAACCTTGGAAGCCTGGAACCTTGGAACCTTGGAACCTTGGAAGCCTGGAACCTTGGAACCTTGGAAGCTTTGAACCTTGGAAGCCTGGAACCTTGGAACCTTGGAACCTTGGAAGCCTGGAACCTTGGAAGCTTGGAACCTTGGAAGCTTGGAACCTTGGAAGCCTGGAAGCTTGGAAGCTTGGAACCTTGGAAGCCTGGAACCTTGGAACCTTGGAAGCCTGGAACCTTGGAACCTTGGAAGCCTGGAACCTTGGAACCTTGGAACCTTGGAAGCCTGGAACCTTGGAACCTTGGAACCTTGGAAGCCTGGAACCTTGGAACCTTGGAAGCCTGGAACCTTGGAAGCTTGGAACCTTGGAAGCTTGGAACCTTGGAAGCCTGGAACCTTGGAAGCTTCCCTTTAATGAACGTGTTTAATTTCTGGGCTCCTGAATCGCGGCACATGTTTGGAAAGTGAACAGAGTCCTTTCAAGGCTGGAACGTTCTGCTTTAGCAACACTTTTGGTATCGCAAGGGCCTTGTAAACAGTTCCACTTTTAGAATTGAAAACATTAAAATCTGTTCAGCCTGGTTGCTTTGTAGTGGCCGAGCTAATTTTCTAGGTATGAGGGTATTTAAAAAAAAAATCAAAAGAGTTAAGTTCCAGATGATTTGGTTTGAATCTCCCAAGTCAAGATGGAGTGGTGTGTTTTTACTGGGCGGTGGGTGTTTTGAAGTTAGCGGTGTTTATCGGTCTGGTGAACACAGTATACACTACGTGTTGCGTTGAGTCGTCTTACTGCGCTGAGCTGGTTTCACTAAACACATTGGGCTCGGAATTTAAAAAAACAAACAAAAAAAAACAAGTTTAAATGAATAATTATAACAGCTTTTTTTTTTATAGATTGACTTGAAAAAATTGTCACGTTTGATTTATTTATTATTTATTTTATATTTATTTCAGTTGCGGTTGAAAAATGAGATGTTGTTGTTTGAAAGGTTTAGTTGCTGAAGATAGACTGTGATCAGGTGTTGTCCTTGGTCTTCAGTAGCTACGCTGCAGTAGGGCTGAGTCCTGGTATCCAGACACGCTATTATACTGTCTCTATCTGCTGTACCATGTAGTACTGTTATTCTGCCTGTCTCTATCTCCTGTACCATGTAGTACTGTTATTCTGCCTGTCTCTATCTCCTGTACCATGTAGTACTGTTATTCTGCCTGTCTCTATCTCCTGCACCATGTAGTACTGTTATTCTGCCTGTCTCTATCTCCTGCACCATGTAGTACTGTTATTCTGCCTGTCTCTATCTGCTGTACCATGTAGTACTGTTATTCTGCCTGTCTCTATCTCCTGTACCATGTAGTACTGTTATTCTGCCTGTCTCTATCTGCTGCACCATGTAGTACTGTTATTCTGCCTGTCTCTATCTGCTGTACCATGTAGTACTGTTATTCTGCCTGTCTCTATCTGCTGCACCATGTAGTACTGTTATTCTGCCTGTCTCTATCTCCTGCACCATGTAGTACTGTTATTCTGCCTGTCTCTATCTCCTGTACCATGTAGTACTGTTATTCTGCCTGTCTCTATCTCCTGCACCATGTAGTACTGTTATTCTGCCTGTCTCTATCTCCTGTACCATGTAGTACTGTTATTCTGCCTGTCTCTATCTGCTGTACCATGTAGTACTGTTATTCTGCCTGTCTCTATCTGCTGCACCATGTAGTACTGTTATTCTGCCTGTCTCTATCTGCTGCACCATGTAGTACTGTTATTCTGCCTGTCTCTATCTCCTGTACCATGTAGTACTGTTATTCTGCCTGTCTCTATCTGCTGTACCATGTAGTACTGTTATGCTGCCTGTCTCTATCTCCTGTACCATGTAGTACTGTTATTCTGCCTGTCTCTATCTGCTGTACCATGTAGTACTGTTATTCTGCCTGTCTCTATCTGCTGTACCATGTAGTACTGTTATTCTGCCTGTCTCTATCTCCTGTACCATGTAGTACTGTTATTCTGCCTGTCTCTATCTCCTGTACCATGTAGTAGTTATTCTACCTGTCTCTATCTCCTGTACCATGTAGTACTGTTATTCTGCCTGTCTCTATCTCCTGTACCATGTAGTACTGTTATTCTGCCTGTCTCTATCTCCTGTACCACGTAGTACTGTTATTCTGCCTGTCTCTATCTCCTGTACCATGTAGTACTGTTATTCTGCCTGTCTGTATCTCCTGTACCATGTAGTACTGTTATTCTGCCTGTCTCTATCTCCTGCACCATGTAGTACTGTTATTCTGCCTGTCTCTATCTCCTGTACCATGTAGTACTGTTATTCTGCCTGTCTCTATCTCCTGCACCATGTAGTACTTACTGTATGTTGTCTTCAGGGCAGCAGCTCTCAGCTCTGAGATTACTTTTCTACATGTTTTTGAATAAGTTATTTAATTAAACACGAGGATCAATTGTAGTTGGTATATAATATAATATCCTGAAGCTGAGCAGGCAGTAATAACATCAGGGAATAGGGCTTCATTTGGGAGTCTACCCCTATCTATTTCACTACGGGCCCTGGTCTAAAGTAGTGCACTATATAGGGAATAGGGTGTCATTGGGCCCTGGTCTAAAGTAGTGCACTATATAGGGAATAGGGTGTCATTGGGCCCTGGTCTAAAGTAGTGCACTATATAGGGAATAGGGTGCCATTGGGCCATGGTCTAAAGTAGTGCACTATATAGGGAATATGGTGTCATTGGGCCCTGATCTAAAGTAGTGCACTATATAGGGAATAGGGTGTCATTGGGCCCTGGTCTAAAGTAGTGCACTATATAGGGAATAGGGTGTCATTGGGCCCTGGTCTAAAGTAGTGCACTATATAGGGAATAGGGTGCCATTTAGGATACACAACAGGTTTCTTATTAATCATAGTTTTGTCATAACAAGCAGCCCAGTTTTCAGGAACCAGTAGACTGACTGGAGGTTTAGTGTTTCTCCCAGTTAGACTGAGGAACCAGTAGAATGACTGGAGGTTTAGTGTTTCTCCCAGTTAGACTGAGGAACCAGTAGACTGACTGCAGGTTTAGTGTTTCTCCCAGTTAGACTGAGGAACCAGTAGACTGACTGGAGGTTTAGTGTTTCTCCCAGTTAGACTGAGGAACCAGTCGACTGACTGCAGGTTGAGTGTTTCTCCCAGTTAGACAGATGGGGACTGAGGAACCAGTAGACTGACTGGAGGTTTAGTGTTTCTCCCAGTTAGACAGATGGGGATTGAGGAACCAGTAGACTGACTGCAGGTTTAGTGTTTCTCCCAGTTAGACTGAGGAACCAGTAGACTGACTGGAGGTTTAGTGTTTCTCCCAGTTAGACAGATGGGGACTGAGTGTTTCTCCCAGTTAGACTGAGGAACCATTAGACTGACTGGAGGTTTAGTGTTTCTCCCAGTTAGACTGAGGAACCAGTAGACTGACTGGAGGCTTAGTGTTTCTCCCAGTTAGACAGATGGGGACTGAGTGTTTCTCCCAGTTAGACTGAGGAACCATTAGACTGACTGGAGGTTTAGTGTTTCTCCCAGTTAGACTGAGGAACCAGTACACTGACTGCAGGTTTAGTGTTTCTCCCAGTTAGACAGATGGGGGCTGAGGAGTCAGTAGACTGACTGGAGGTTTAGTGTTTTTCCCAGTTAGACTGAGGAACCAGTAGACTGACTGGAGGTTTAGTGTTTCTCCCAGTTAGACTGAGGAACCAGTCGACTGACTGCAGGTTGAGTGTTTCTCCCAGTTAGACAGATGGGGACTGAGGAACCAGTAGACTGACTGGAGGATTAGTGTTTCTCCCAGTTAGACAGATGGTGATTGAGGAACCAGTAGACTGACTGCAGGTTTAGTGTTTCTCCCAGTTAGACTGAGGAACCAGTAGACTGACTGGAGGTTTAGTGTTTCTCCCAGTTAGACAGATGGGGACTGAGTGTTTCTCCCAGTTAGACTGAGGAACCAGTAGACTGACTGGAGGTTTAGTGTTTCTCCCAGTTAGACAGATGGGGGCTGAGGAACCAGTAGACTGACTGCAGGTTTAGTGTTTCTCCCAGTTAGACAGATGGGGACTGAGGAACCTGTAGACTGGCTGCAGGTTTAGTGTTTCTCCCAGTTAGACAGATGGGGGCTGAGGTACCAGTAGACTGACTGCAGATTTAGTGTTTCTCCCAGTTAGACTGAGGAACCAGTAGACTGACTGCAGGTTTAGTGTTTCTCCCAGTTAGACAGATGGGGGCTGAGGTACCAGTAGACTGACTGCAGGTTTAGTGTTTCTCCCAGTTAGACTGAGGAACCAGTAGACTGACTGGAGGTTTAGTGTTTCTCCCAGTTAGACAGATGGGGGCTGAGGAGTCAGTAGACTGACTGGAGGTTTAGTGTTTCTCCCAGTTAGACTGAGGAACCAGTAGACTGACTGCAGGTTTAGTGTTTCTCCCAGTTAGCCTGAGGAACCAGTAGACTGACTGGAGGTTTAGTGTTTCTCCCAGTTAGACTGAGGAACCAGTAGACTGACTGGAGGTTTAGTGTTCCTCCCAGTTAGACTGAGGTACCAGTAGACTGACTGCAGGTTTAGTGTTTCTCCCAGTTAGACTGAGGAACCAGTAGACTGACTGCAGGTTTAGTGTTTCTCCCAGTTAGACAGATGGGGGCTGAGGTACCAGTAGACTGACTGCAGGTTTAGTGTTTCTCCCAGTTAGACTGAGGAACCAGTAGACTGACTGGAGGTTTAGTGTTTCTCCCAGTTAGACAGATGGGGGCTGAGGAGTCAGTAGACTGACTGGAGGTTTAGTGTTTCTCCCAGTTAGACTGAGGAACCAGTAGACTGACTGCAGGTTTAGTGTTTCTCCCAGTTAGCCTGAGGAACCAGTAGACTGACTGGAGGTTTAGTGTTTCTCCCAGTTAGACTGAGGAACCAGTAGACTGACTGCAGGTTTAGTGTTCCTCCCAGTTAGACTGAGGTACCAGTAGACTGACTGCAGGTTTAGTGTTTCTCCCAGTTAGACTGAGGAACCAGTAGACTGACTGCAGGTTTAGTGTTTCTCCCAGTTAGACAGATGGGGGCTGAGGTACCAGTAGACTGACTGCAGGTTTAGTGTTTCTCCCAGTTAGACTGAGGAACCAGTAGACTGACTGGAGGTTTAGTGTTTCTCCCAGTTAGACAGATGGGGGCTGAGGAGTCAGTAGACTGACTGGAGGTTTAGTGTTTCTCCCAGTTAGACTGAGGAACCAGTAGACTGACTGCAGGTTTAGTGTTTCTCCCAGTTAGCCTGAGGAACCAGTAGACTGACTGGAGGTTTAGTGTTTCTCCCAGTTAGACTGAGGTACCAGTAGACTGACTGCAGGTTTAGTGTTTCTCCCAGTTAGACAGATGGGGGCTGAGGTACCAGTAGACTGACTGCAGGTTTAGTGTTTCTCCCAGTTAGACTGAGGAACCAGTAGACTGACTGCAGGTTTAGTGTTTCTCCCAGTTAGACAGATGGGGGCTGAGGTACCAGTAGACTGACTGCAGGTTTAGTGTTTCTCCCAGTCAGACTGAGGAACCAGTAGACTGACTGCAGGTTTAGTGTTTCTCCCAGTTAGACAGATGGGGGCTGAGGTACCAGTAGACTGACTGCAGGTTTAGTGTTTCTCCCAGTTAGACTGAGGAACCAGTAGACTGGTTTAGTGTTTCTCCCAGTTAGACAGATGGGGGCTGAGGAACCAGTAGACTGACTGCAGGTTTAGTGTTTCTCCCAGTTAGACTGAGGAACCAGTAGACTGACTGGAGGTTTAGTGTTTCTCCCAGTTAGACAGATGGGGGCTGAGGAATCAGTAGACTGACTGGAGGTTTAGTGTTTCTCCCAGTTAGACTGAGGAACCAGTAGACTGACTGGAGGTTTAGTGTTTCTCCCAGTTAGACTGATGGGGGCTGAGGAATCCAGCAGTACATCGCTGAGACTTAATGCTGCGCGGCATGTACTTTTCAGAACGGTAATATTTCATTGCCGCTACACAGCCATTGTTCATGCTGCAGATATCCTGTCCTGTAGGGAATGCAATCTCAGAGGAGAGGGGAGAGACAGAAGGGGTTGAAGGGGGAGGGGGGAGGGAGAGAGGGGGGGAGGGGAGGGAGATGGAGGGAGAGAGAGAGAAGGAAGGAGTGGGAGAAGGGGGAGGGAGAAGGAAGTTGAGGGAGAAGGAAGTTGAGGGAGAAGGAGGGAGAGGGAGAAGGAAGGAGGGGAAGGGAGAGGGAGAGAAAGGGAGAGGGAGAAGGAGGGAGAGGGAGAAGGAGGGAGAGGGAGAAGGAGGGAGAGGGAGAAGGAAGGAGGGGAAGGGGGAGAGGGAGAGAAAGGGAAAAGGAGGTAGAGGGAGAGAGAGAGAAGGAAGGAGTGGGAGAAGGAGGGAGAGGGAGAAGGAAGGAGGGGAAGGGGGAGCGAGAGAGGGAGAGAAAGGGAGAGGGAGAAGGAGGGAGAGGGAGAAGGAGGGAGAGGAAGGGGGAGAGGGAGAGGGAAGGAGGGGAAGGGGGAGCGAGAGAGGGAGAGAAAGGGAGAGGGAGAAGGAGGGAGAGGAAGGGGGAGAGGGAGAGTTTTCTTACTTTTTAACTCTACATTGTTGGCAAAGGGCTTGTGAGTCTGCATTTCACAGTAAATTCTACCTGTTGTATTTTGGCACAGGTGACAAATACATTTGGCTTTGATAACATTTGAGTGGAGGTGATCAGATTATTGTCAGTCTGCATGGTCAACACAGCACATGGAGACAGCTGTCAGTCTGCATGGTCAACACAGCACATGGAGACACCTGTCAGTCTGCATGGTCAACACAGCACATGGACACCTGTCAGTCTGCATGGTCAACGCAGCACATGGAGACAGCTGTCAGTCTGCATGGTCAACACAGCACATGGAGACAGCTGTCAGTCTGCATGGTCAACACAGCACATGGAGACAGCTGTCAGTCTGCATGGTCAACACAGCACATGGAGACAGCTGTCAGTCTGCATGGTCAACACAGCACATGGAGACAGCTGTCAGTCTGCATGGTCAACCCAGCACATGGAGACAGCTGTCAGTCTGCATGGTCAACGCAGCACATGGAGACAGCTGTCAGTCTGCATGGTCAACCCAGCACATGGAGACAGCTGTCAGTCTGCATGGTCAACACAGCACATGGAGACACCTGTCAGTCTGCATGGTCAACGCAGCACATGGAGACAGCTGTCAGTCTGCATGGTCAACCCAGCACATGGAGACAGCTGTCAGTCTAAGCACTAGGTTTCTATAATGACACTATACGTTTGTGTTTCTTACATCTGCAAACATCTAGTTTGTCTTTTTCTTAGCAAGTTGGGCCTGAATCATGTTAGCAGCTAATGCTAATCACTAGTCAGTGGTGTTACTGCCCCTGTTCTATACCAGTGGTGTTACAGCCCCTGTTCTATACCAGTGGTGTTACTGCCCCTGTTCTATACCAGTGGTGTTACTGCTGCTGTTCTATACCAGTGGTGTTACTGCCCCTGTTCTATACCAGTGGTGTTACTGCTGCTGTTCTATACCAGTGGTGTTACTGCCCCTGTTCTATACCAGTGGTGTTACTGCCCCTGTTCTATACCAGTGATGTTACTGCCCCTGTTCTATACCAGTGGTGTTACTGCCCCTGTTCTATACCAGTGGTGTTACTGCCCCTGTTCTATACCAGTGGTGTTACTGCCCCTGTTCTATACCAGTGGTGTTACTGCCCCTGTTCTATACCAGTGGTGTTACTGCCCCTGTTCTATACCAGTGGTGTTACTGCCCCTGTTCTATACCAGTGGTGTTACTGCCCCTGTTCTATACCAGTGGTGTTACTGCCCCTGTTCTATACCAGTGGTGTTACTGCCCCTGTTCTATACCAGTGGTGTTACTGCCCCTGTTCTATACCAGTGGTGTTACTGCCCCTGTTCTATACCAGTGGTGTTACTGCCGCTGTTCTATACCAGTGGTGTTACTGCCCCTGTTCTATACCAGTGGTGTTACTGCCCCTGTTCTATACCAGTGGTGTTACTGCTGCTGTTCTATACCAGTGGTGTTACTGCCCCTGTTCTATACCAGTGGTGTTACTGCTGCTGTTCTATACCAGTGGTGTTACTGCCCCTGTTCTATACCAGTGGTGTTACTGCCCCTGTTCTATACCAGTGGTGTTACTGCCCCTGTTCTATACCAG
>NW_026289706.1:2500-42500 GCF_023373465.1 Oncorhynchus keta | reverse complement strand
CTTGTGTATGGCTGCTCAGCCATGGAAACCCATTTCATGAAGCTCCCGACGAACAGTTCTCGTGCTGATGTTGCTTCCAGAGGTAGTTTGGAACTCGGTAATGGAGGGTTGCAACCCGAGGACAGACAATTCAGCACCCGGAAGCCCCGTTCTGTGAGGTTGTGTGGTCTACCACTTTGTGGCTGAGCCGTTGTTGCTCCTAGACATTCCACTTCACAATAGAGTTGACCAGGGGCAGCTCTAGCAGGGCAGAAATGTGAAAAACTGACTTGTTGGAAAGGTGGCATCCTATGACGGTGCCACGTTGAAAGTCTTAAGGCCATTTCTACTGTCAATGTTTGTCTATGGAGATTGCATGGCTGTGTGCTCAGTTTTCTACACCTGTCAGCAATGGGTGTGGCTGAATTAGCCGAATCCACTAATGTGAAGGGGTGTCCTCATACTGCTGTATGTATTGTTTATGTCCTTGAGCCAATTTATTTTAAAATTGCACACAGAAGTTGTAGTTGCTAATGGCAGCCTGCAGTACCCCTGTCGGCCTTCAACGTGACTCAATGAGAGGAGGCGGATCTGAGCCTCCTGGAGAGGAGGCGGCACTGAGCCTCCTGGAGAGGAGGCGGATCTGAGCCTCCTGGAGAGGAGGTGGCACTGAGCCTCCTGGAGAGGAGGCGGCACTGAGCCTCCTGGAGAGGAGGCGGCACTGAGCCTCCTGGAGAGGAGGCGGCACTGAGCCTCCTGGAGAGGAGGCGGCACGGAGCCTCCTGGAGAGGAGGCGGCACGGAGCCTCCTGGAGAGGAGGCGGCACTGAGCCTCCTGGAGAGGAGGCGGCACTGAGCCTCCTGGAGAGGAGGCGGCACTGAGCCTCCTGGAGAGGAGGCGGCACTGAGCCTCCTGGAGAGGAGGCGGCACTGAGCCTCCCGGAGAGGAGGCGGCACGGAGCCTCCCGGAGAGGAGGCGGCACGGAGCCTCCCGGAGAGGAGGCGGCACGGAGCCTCCCGGAGAGGAGGCGGCACGGAGCCTCCCGGAGAGGAGGCGGCACGGAGCCTCCCGGAGAGGAGGCGGCACTGAGCCTCCCGGAGAGGAGGCGGCACTGAGCCTCCCGGAGAGGAGGCGGCACGGAGCCTCCCGGAGAGGAGGCGGCACGGAGCCTCCCGGAGAGGAGGCGGCACGGAGCCTCCCGGAGAGGAGGCGTCACTGAGCCTCCCGGTGAGGAGGCGGCACGGAGCCTCCTGGAGAGGAGGCGGCACTGAGCCTCCTGGAGAGGAGGCGGATCTGAGCCTCCTGGAGAGGAGGCGGATCTGAGCCTCCTGGAGAGGAGGCGGCACTGAGCCTCCTGGTGAGGAGGCGGCACTGAGCCTCCTGGTGAGGAGGCGGATCTGAGCCTCCTGGAGAGGAGGCGGCACGGAGCCTCCTGGTGAGGAGGCGGCACGGAGCCTCCTGGAGAGGAGGCGGCACGGAGCCTCCTGGACTAGCTCAAACTGTACATGTTGTTTCTATGAGACGCCGTCTGAGCTAAAAAGCGACTTGCTTGCGCTATTGTGTCTTCACATAGGAATGAATGGTGTCGCGTGATGGATGGCTTTGGCCTTTGTTTCTCCAATCACTGGTTCCCCCCTCAGACAAGAACTCGACGCAGGACCACTAGAGCCAGACGTCTACAGGGGCAGAGGGGGGGAGGGGGGGGGTGAGAGGTCATGCTTGGCTTTCCTGTGCCCTAACCCTCCGTCCCTACTTACTTTCTGGGTAGGGGGTCCCCCCTCTCCTGTCACTCAACCGGCAGGGCTTCTCTGCTCTCTGCCGGCCGTCATCTCTACTCCTCAGGGCAACAGCTGAGTTGACACGCCTGGAGGCCAGGCAGAACATCCCACCTCCAAGCCCTTTACCTCCTCTACCTTCCCCAGACCCTCCCCAGGATCCCTACCCAGGATCCCTCCCCAGGATCCCTACCCAGGATCTCTCCCCAGACCCTCCCCAGGATCCCTACCCAGGATCTCTCCCCAGACCCCCAGGATCTCTCCCCAGACCCTCCCCAGGAGACCCCCTCCCCACCCATACCCCCCCTAGGAGCCCCTCCCCTAGGAGCCCCTCCCCCAGGAGCCCCTCCCCAGGAGCCCCTCCCCAGGAGCCCCTCCCCCAGGAGCCCCCCAGGAGGCCCCCCAGGAGCCCCCCTCCCCAGGAGCCCCCTCTAGGAGCCCCCTATACTGATTGTCACTGTGTCCCGTGGTGTTTCATGTGTAGTTAAACGTCTGTCCGTAAACAGCGTTTTGAAGTGACAGAACGTTTACAGATGAAGTGATAATCAGACTATAATCTCTTTCTTATTGTTGCCCTGTTTCTATAACTCCTTGATGAGCTATTTATTATTCCTCCTCGTTATGTTTACCAGTTCCCACCGAGCTGGGCCACGGAAAACCCTCTGCCGCCGCGGCTCTGTGGTGTGTGTGTGTGTGTGTGTGTGTGTGTGTGTGTGTGTGTGTGTGTGTGTGTGTGTGTGTGTGTGTGTGTGTGTGTTAGGTGCTCAGTGTAAATATTTTCACCAGACAGTCTGTTTTGGCATCGCTGTGTTTACTTTAGCCGACCGACCGACCGACTGGGGGAGACACACTCATTCAGTCCATGTTTAAATGTCGTCTTCATTACTACACCAACACCACAAGCAGAGGACTGGTCTGATCACATTCATTACTACACCAACACCACAAGTAGAGGACTGGTCTGATCACATTCATTACTACACCAACACCACAAGTAGAGGACTGGTCTGATCACATTCATTACTACACCAACACCACAAGCAGAGGACTGGTCTGATCACATTCATTACTACACCAACACCACAAGCAGAGGACTGGTCTGATCACATTCATTACTACACCAACACCACAAGCAGAGGACTGGTCTGATCACATCCATTACTACACCAACACCACAAGCAGAGGACTGGTCTGATCACATTCATTACTACACCAACACCACAAGCAGAGGACTGGTCTGATCACATTCATTACTACACCAACACCACAAGCAGAGGACTGGTCTGATCACATTCATTACTACACCAACACCACAAGTAGAGGACTGGTCTGATCACATTCATTACTACACCAACACCACAAGCAGAGGACTGGTCTGATCACATTCATTACTACACCAACACCACAAGTAGAGGACTGGTCTGATCACATTCATTACTACACCAATACCACAAGCAGAGGACTGGTCTGATCACATTCATTACTACACCAACACCACAAGTAGAGGACTGGTCTGATCACATTCATTACTACACCAACACCACAAGCAGAGGAGTGGTCTGATCACATCCATTACTACACCAACACCACAAGCAGAGGACTGGTCTGATCACATCCATTACTACACCAACACCACAAGCAGAGGACTGGTCTGATCACATTCATTACTACACCAACACCACAAGTAGAGGACTGGTCTGATCACATTCATTACTACACCAACACCACAAGTAGAGGACTGGTCTGATCACATTCATTACTACACCAACACCACAAGCAGAGGACTGGTCTGATCACATTCATTACTACACCAACACCACAAGTAGAGGACTGGTCTGATCACATCCATTACTACACCAACTCCACAAGCAGAGGACTGGTCTGATCACATCCATTACTACACCAACACCACAAGCAGAGGACTGGTCTGATCACATTCATTACTACACCAACACCACAAGCAGAGGACTGGTCTGATCACATTCATTACTACACCAACACCACAAGTAGAGGACTGGTCTGATCACATTCATTACTACACCAACACCACAAGCAGAGGACTGGTCTGATCACATTCATTACTACACCAACACCACAAGTAGAGGACTGGTCTGATCACATCCATTACTACACCAACACCACAAGCAGAGGACTGGTCTGATCACATCCATTACTACACCAACACCACAAGCAGAGGACTGGTCTGATCACATTCATTACTACACCAACACCACAAGCAGAGGACTGGTCTGATCACATCCATTACCACACCAACACCACAAGCAGAGGACTGGTCTGATCACATTCATTACTACACCAACACCACAAGTAGAGGACTGGTCTGATCACATTCATTACTACACCAACACCACAAGTAGAGGACTGGTCTGATCACATTCATTACTACACCAACACCACAAGTAGAGGACTGGTCTGATCACATTCATTACTACACCAACACCACAAGCAGAGGACTGGTCTGATCACATTCATTACTACACCAACACCACAAGCAGAGGACTGGTCTGATCACATTCATTACTACACCAACACCACAAGTAGAGGACTGGTCTGATCACATTCATTACTACACCAACACCACAAGCAGAGGACTGGTCTGATCACATTCATTACTACACCAACACCACAAGCAGAGGACTGGTCTGATCACATTCATTACTACACCAACACCACAAGTAGAGGACTGGTCTGATCACATTCATTACTACACCAACACCACAAGCAGAGGACTGGTCTGATCACATTCATTACTACACCAACACCACAAGCAGAGGACTGGTCTGATCACATTCATTACTACACCAACACCACAAGTAGAGGACTGGTCTGATCACATTCATTACTACACCAACACCACAAGCAGAGGACTGGTCTGATCACATTCATTACTACACCAACACCACAAGCAGAGGACTGGTCTGATCACATCCATTACTACACCAACACCACAAGTAGAGGACTGGTCTGATCACATTCATTACTACACCAACACCACAAGTAGAGGACTGGTCTGATCACATCCATTACTACACCAACACCACAAGTAGAGGACTGGTCTGATCACATTCATTACTACACCAACACCACAAGCAGAGGACTGGTCTGATCACATTCATTACTACACCAACACCACAAGCAGAGGACTGGTCTGATCACATTCATTACTACACCAACACCACAAGTAGAGGACTGGTCTGATCACATTCATTACTACACCAACACCACAAGTAGAGGACTGGTCTGATCACATCCATTACTACACCAACACCACAAGTAGAGGACTGGTCTGATCACATTCATTACTACACCAACACCACAAGCAGAGGACTGGTCTGATCACATTCATTACTACACCAACACCACAAGTAGAGGACTGGTCTGATCACATTCATTACTACACCAACACCACAAGTAGAGGACTGGTCTGATCACATTCATTACTACACCAACACCACAAGCAGAGGACTGGTCTGATCACATTCATTACTACACCAACACCACAAGTAGAGGACTGGTCTGATCACATTCATTACTACACCAACACCACAAGCAGAGGACTGGTCTGATCACATTCATTACTACACCAACACCACAAGCAGAGGACTGGTCTGATCACATTCATTACTACACCAACACCACAAGCAGAGGACTGGTCTGATCACATCCATTACTACACCAACACCACAAGCAGAGGACTGGTCTGATCACATTCATTACTACACCAACACCACAAGTAGAGGACTGGTCTGATCACATTCATTACTACACCAACACCACAAGTAGAGGACTGGTCTGATCACATTCATTACTACACCAACACCACAAGCAGAGGACTGGTCTGATCACATTCATTACTACACCAACACCACAAGTAGAGGACTGGTCTGATCACATTCATTACTACACCAACACCACAAGCAGAGGACTGGTCTGATCACATTCATTACTACACCAACACCACAAGTAGAGGACTGGTCTGATCACATCCTGTCAAACCTGGAGGTTAAAATGGATGGCTGGAGAGTTGTCACAGTATAACGGGGAGGAAGGAGGGAGGGAGGAGGAAGGAGGGAAGGAGGGAGGGAGGAGGAAGGAGGGAAGGAGGGAGGGAGGGAGGAGGAAGGAGGGAAGGAGGGAGGGAGGGAGGAGGAAGGAGGGAGGGAAGGGAGGGGGAGGGAGGAGGAAGGGGGAATGAAGAATGAACAAGGGAGGAAGGGGAGGAGGAGAAGTAGGAGGGAAGGGGAGGAGAAGTAGGAGGGAAGGGAGGAGAAGTGGGAGGGAAGGGGAGGGAGGAGGGAGGGAAGGGGAGGAGAAGTAGGAGGGAAGGGGAGGAGAGGAGGGAGGAAGAGGGGGAGGAGGGAGGAGAGGGGGAGGAAGAGGGAGAGGAGGGAGGAAAAGGGAGAGGAGGGAGGAAGAGGGAGGGAGAGGAGGGAGGAAGAGGGAGAGGAGGGAGGAAGAGGGAGAGGAGGGAGGAAGAGGGAGAGGAGGGAGGAAGAGGGAGAGGAGGGAGGAAGAGGGGGAGGGAGGAAGAGGGAGAGGAGGGAGGAAAAGGGAGAGGGAGGGAGGAAGAGGGAGAGGAGGGAGGAAGAGGGAGAGGAGGGAGGAAGAGGGAGAGGAGGGAGGAAGAGGGGGAGGAGGGAGGAAGAGGGGAGGAGGAAGGAAGAGGGGGAGGAGGGAGGAAGAGGGGGAGGAGGGAGGAGAGGGGGTGGGGAGAGGGGGGTTATTTGTGTTTTTGGTTTTGCCACCTTTAGTGTTTAGGTTAGTCAGAACAGCGCTGAGTTCTCAGACTGACATGTTAACCACCTGATCCTGTGTCTGTGTGTCTGTGTGCGTGTGTGTCTGTGTGCGTGTGTGTCTGTGTGCGTGTGTGTCTGTGTGCGTGTGTGTCTGTGTGCGTGTGTGTCTGTGTGCGTGTGTGTCTGTGTGCGTGTGTGTCTGTGTGCGTGTGTGTCTGTGTGCGTGTGTGTCTGTGTGCGTGTGTGTCTGTGTGCGTGTGTGTCTGTGTGCGTGTGTGTGTGTCTGTGTGCGTGTGTGTCTGTGTGCGCGTGTGTCTGTGTGCGCGTGTGTCTGTGTCTGTGTCTGTGTCTGTGTGTGTGTGTGTGTGTGTGTGTGTGTGTGTGTGTGCGCGTCTGTGTGTGTGTGTGTGTGTGTGCGCGTCTGTGTGTGTCTGTGTGTGTGTGTGCTCTCTGCCCTGCAGTGTCCCATACCCCCTTGTATGTATTGATTAGGGTTCATAAGGGCACTGGAGGAGGTTGTAAACCAGGGAGGAGTGTTAGTGATGATCACTGGTGTCTACACCCCTCCCTCAACCCCCCTCTGCAGCATCCTTGTTACCCTACCTCCCTCCCCTCAACCTCCCACCCCTCTGCAGCATCCTTGTTACGCCTCCCTCCCCCTCCCTCTCCCTCCCCCTCAACCTCCCACCCCTCTGCAGCATCCTTGTTACCCTACCTCCCTCCCCTCAACCTCCCACCCCTCTGCAGCATCCTTGTTACGCCTCCCTCCCCTCCCTCCCTCCCCCTCAACCTCCCACCCCTCTGCAGCATCCTTGTTACCCCTCCCTCCCCCTCAACCTCCCACCCCTCTGCAGCGTCCTTGTGACCCCTTACCCCTCCCTCCCTCCCTCCC
The DNA here is from genome assembly GCF_023373465.1 of Oncorhynchus keta. Taxonomy (NCBI): domain Eukaryota; kingdom Metazoa; phylum Chordata; class Actinopteri; order Salmoniformes; family Salmonidae; genus Oncorhynchus; species Oncorhynchus keta. Next base: position 35,097 of record NW_026289706.1, on the reverse strand, counting down.
TCCCTCCCTCCCTCCCTCCCTCCCTCCCGACCCCCTACACCTCGTCCTCTGTTCATGTCTCTCTCAGTTCAATTCAAGGGGCTTTATTACCTCTGGGGAAACATGTGTTAACATTGTTAAAGGTGAAATAGATCATAAAGAAAGGTGAAATAATCAATAATAAATGAACAGTTTCAAAGGATTATACACATGTCATTATGTCTGTATACAGTGTTGTAACCATGTGGAAATAGTCTCTCCTTCTCCTTCTGGGTCTCTCTCTCTGTCTCTCTCATTGTCTCTGTCTCTCTCTCGGTCTCTCTCTGCTTGTCTCTGTCTTTCTCCTTCTGTGTCTCTCTCTCTCTCTCTGTCTCTCTCTCTCACTCTCTCTCTCTGTCTCTCTCTCTGTCTCTCTGTCTCTCTGTCTCTCTCTCACTGTCTCTCTCTGTCTCTCTCTCTGTCTCTCTCTCTGTCTCTCTCTCTGTCTCTCTCTCTGTCTCTCTCTCTCTCTCTCTCTCTCTCTGTCTCTCTGTCTCTCTCTCTCTCTCTCTCTCTCTCTCTCTCTCTCTCTCTCTCTCTCTCTCTCTCTCTCTCTCTCTCTCTCTCTCTCTCTCTCTCTCTCTCTCTCTCTCTCTCTGTCTCTGTCTCTGTCTCTGTCTCTGTCTCTGTCTCTGTCTCTGTCTGTCTCTCTCTCTGTCTCTCTCTCTCTCTCTCTCTCTCTCTCTCTCTCTCTCTCTCTCTCTCTCTCTCAGAATTCAATTCAGTTTAAGTGCTTTATTGGCATGGAAACACATTGCCAAAGCAAGAGAAATAGATAATAAACAAAAGTGATTATTAAATCTCTCTGTGTGTTTGTTTTCCTGTGCAGGACGACCATGAGAGTGGTTCTAGCTCTACCAGTCGCAGCGCCTCAGAGAGCTCCAAGACCCTTCCCAAGCCCCGTCGCCTCCAGCAGGCCGCCCCCTCCGACCCAGACCTGCCCCCAGGTGAGTGATGGCTCCGTGACCACAGGGAGTACTCTACCCCCTGCTTCACGCTGACCACCAGGCAGGGCTAGGCCTCAGTGGGTGGATGAATCACTGACAGGACAGGTCTTATCAGAAAAAGGGGCGTCTGACCACCGCGGTCCTCGATGCGTTCCTATTCCCTAGCCCTGTGCACCCTGCTCAGAAGTAGGGCACCATCTAGGGAATAGGGTGTAATTTAGGATTCCAGTCGTCCCACAGGACAGGGATTCCAACCTCTCTCCTCCTAACGACACGCCCCTTAACAACGACACTTAGCGACGCAATAAAGTCCTCGTGTGAGTGAGGCTGTGAACCCAGATCTGTTAGGACTTTATCAATGAAACATCTCTGAACTGACTTCAGAGAGGCCGAAGTTATGACTCATTTTACTGTCCGGAGAGACTCTCTGCAGGCGTAATGATAAATCCATCACTCACTCATTTACTACCATGTCAATATACTACCATGTCAACTTACTACCATGTCAACTTACCACTCATATACTACCATGTCAACTTACCACTCAATATACTACCATGTCAGCTTACCACTCAATATACTACCATGTCAGCTTACCACTCAATATACTACCATGTCAGCTTACCTCTCATTTACTACCATGTCAGCTTACCACTCAATATACTACCATGTCAACTTACCACTCATTTACTACCATGTCAACTTACCACTCATTTACTACCATGTCAACATACTACCATGTCAACATACTACCATGTCAACTTACTACCATGTCAACTTACTACCATGTCAATTTACCACTCAATATCCTACCATGTCAGCTTACCTCTCATTTACTACCATGTCAGCTTACCACTCATTTACTACCATGTCAACTTACCACTCATTTACTACCATGTCAGCTTACCACTCATTTACTACCATGTCAACTTACCACTCATTTACTACCATGTCAGCTTACCTCTCATTTACTACCATGTCAACTTACCACTCATTTACTACCATGTCAACTTACCACTCATTTACTACCATGTCAGCTTACCTCTCATTTACTACCATGTCAACTTACCACTCATTTACTACCATGTCAACTTACCACTCATTTACTACCATGTCAGCTTACCACTCATTTACTACCATGTCAACTTACCACTCATTTACTACCATGTCAGCTTACCACTCATTTACTACCATGTCAACTTACCACTCATTTACTACCATGTCAACTTACCACTCATTTACTACCATGTCAGCTTACCACTCATTTACTACCATGTCAACTTACCACTCATTTACTACCATGTCAGCTTACCACTCATTTACTACCATGTCAGCTTACCACTCATTTACTACCATGTCAACTTACCACTCATTTACTACCATGTCAGCTTACCACTCATTTACTACCATGTCAACTTACCTCTCATTTACTACCATGTCAGCTTACCACTCATTTACTACCATGTCAACTTACCACTCATTTACTACCATGTCAACTTACCACTCATTTACTACCATGTCAGCTTACCACTCATTTACTACCATGTCAGCTTACCACTCATTTACTACCATGTCAACTTACCTCTCATTTACTACCATGTCAGCTTACCACTCATTTACTACCATGTCAACTTACCACTCATTTACTACCATGTCAACTTACCACTCATTTACTACCATGTCAGCTTACCACTCATTTACTACCATGTCAACTTACCACTCATTTACTACCATGTCAACTTACCACTCATTTACTACCATGTCAGCTTACCACTCATTTACTACCATGTCAGCTTACCTCTCATATACTACCATGTCAACTTACTACCATGTCAACTTAGCACTCATTTACTACCATGTCAACCAGTAGAGCTGTGTGTAGACCAGTATCCCAGGCCAGTAGAGCTGTGTGTAGACCTGTATCCCAGACCAGTAGAGCAGTATCCCAGACCAGTAGAGCAGTATCCCAGACCAGTAGAGCTGTATCCCAGACCAGTAGAGCAGTATCCCAGACCAGTAGAGCTGTGTCCCAGACCAGTAGAGCTGTGTGTAGACCAGTATCCCAGACCAGTAGAACAGTATCCCAGACCAGTAGAGCTGTATCCCAGACCAGTAGAGCTGGGTGTAGACCAGTATCCCAGACCAGTAGAGCTGGGTGTAGACCAGTATCCCAGACCAGTAGAGCAGTATCCCAGACCAGTAGAGCTGTATCCCAGACCAGTAGAGCTGTATCCCAGACCAGTAGAGCAGTATCCCAGACCAGTAGAGCTGTGTCCCAGACCAGTAGAGCTGTGTGTAGACCAGTATCCCAGATCAGTAGAACAGTATCCCAGACCAGTAGAGCTGGGTGTAGACCAGTATCCCAGGCCAGTAGAGCTGTATCCCAGGCCAGTAGAGCTGGGTGTAGACCAGTATCCCAGGCCAGTAGAGCTGGGTGTAGACCAGTATCCCAGACCAGTAGAGCTGTGTGTAGACCAGTATCCCAGACCAGTAGAACAGTATCCCAGACCAGTAGAGCTGGGTGTAGACCAGTATCCCAGGCCAGTAGAACAGTATCCCAGGCCAGTAGAGCTGGGTGTAGACCAGTATCCCAGGCCAGTAGAGCTGGGTGTAGACCAGTATCCCAGGCCAGTATAGCTGTATCCCAGACCAGTAGAGCTGGGTGAAGAGCCCCTCTGGGGAAACCTCCGTGCTGTATCACCACCCACTCTGGGGGAACCTCCGTGCTGTATCACAACCCACTCTGGGGAACCTCCGTGCTGTATCACCACCCACTCTGGGGAACCTCCCCTGGGGAACCTCCGTGCTGTATCACAACCCACTCTGGGAAACCTCCTCTGGGGAACCTCCGTGCTGTATCACAACCCACTCTGGGGGAACCTCCTCTGGGGAACCTCCGTGCTGTATCACAACCCACTCTGGGGAACCTCCGTGCTGTACCACAACCCACTCTGGGGAACCTCCGTGCTTTTCACAACCCACTCTGGGGAACCTCTGTGCTGTATCACAACCCACTCTGGGGAACCTCCTCTGGGGAACCCCCGTGCTGTATCACCACCCACTCTGGGGAACCTCTATGCTGTATCACAACCCACTCTGGGGAACCTCCTCTGGGGAACCTCCGTGCTGTATCACCACCCACTCTGGGGAACCTCCGTGCTTTTCACAACCCACTCTGGGGAACCTCCTCTGGGGAACCTCCGTGCTGTATCACAACCCACTCTGGGAAACCTCCGTGCTGTATCACAACCCACTCTGGGGAACCTCCTCTGGGGAACCTCCGTGCTGTATCACCACCCACTCTGGGGAACCTCCGTGCTTTTCACAACCCACTCTGGGGAACCTCCGTGCTGTATCACAACCCACTCTGGGGAACCTCCGTGCTTTTCACAACCCACTCTGGGGAACCTCCTCTGGGGAACCTCCGTGCTGTATCACCACCCACTCTGGGGAACCTCCGTGCTGTATCACAACCCACTCTGGGGAAACCTCCGTGCTGTATCACAACCCACTCTGGGGAACCTCCTCTGGGGAAACCTCCGTGCTGTATCACCACCCACTCTGGGGAACCTCCGTGCTGTATCACAACCCACTCTGGGGAAACCTCCATGCTGTATCACAACCCACTCTGGGGAACCTCCTCTGGGGAACCTCTGTGCTGTATCACCACCCACTCTGGGAAACCTCCTCTGGGGAACCTCCGTGCTGTATCACCACCCACTCTGGGGGAACCTCCATGCTGTATCACAACCCACTCTGGGGAACCTCCTCTGGGGAACCTCCGTGCTGTATCACCACCCACTCTGGGGGAACCTCCATGCTGTATCACCACCCACTCTGGGGAACCTCCTCTGGGGAACCTCTGTGCTGTATCACAACCCACTCTGGGGGAACCTCCGTGCTGTATCACCACCCACTCTGGGGAACCTCCTCTGGGGAACCTCTGTGCTGTATCACAACCCACTCTGGGGGAACCTCCGTGCTGTATCACCACCCACTCTGGGGAACCTCCGTGCTGTATCACAACCCACTCTGGGGAACCTCTGTGCTGTATCACCACCCACTCTGGGGAACCTCTGTGCTGTATCACCACCCACTCTGGGGAAACCTCCGTGCTGTAGAACCACCCCCTCTGGGGAACCTCCTCTGGGGAACCTCCGTGCTGTATCACCACCCACTCTGGGGAACCTCCTCTGGGAAACCTCCGTGCTGTATCACCACCCACTCTGGGGAACCTCCGTGCTGTATCACCACCCACTCTGGGGGAACCTCCGTGCTGTATCACCACCCACTCTGGGGGAACCTCCGTGCTGTATCACAACCTCCTCTGGGAAACCTCCGTGCTGTATCACCACCCACTCTGGGGAACCTCCGTGCTTTATCACCACCCACTCTGGGGGAACCTCCGTGCTGTATCACCACCCACTCTGGGGGAACCTCCTCTGGGAAACCTCCGTGCTGTATCACAACCCACTCTGGGGAACCTCCTCTGGGGAACCTCCGTGCTGTATCACCACCCACTCTGGGGGAACCTCCGTGCTGTATCACCACCCACTCTGGGGGAACCTCCTCTGGGAAACCTCCGTGCTGTATCACCACCCACTCTGGGGAAACCTCCGTGCTGTATCACCACCCACTCTGGGAAACCTCCGTGCTGTATCACCACCCACTCTGGGGAAACCTCCGTGCTGTATCACAACCCACTCTGGGAACCTCCGTGCTGTATCACAACCCACTCTGGGGAAACCTCCGTGCTGTATCACAACCCACTCTGGGGAACCTCCGTGCTGTATCACAACCCACTCTGGGGAACCTCCGTGCTGTAACACCACCCACTCTGGGGGAACCTCCGTGCTGTATCACCACCCACTCTGGGGAAACCTCCTCTGGGAAACCTCCGTGCTGTATCACCACCCACTCTGGGAAACCTCCGTGCTGTACCACCACCCACTCTGGGGAACCTCCTCTGGGAACCTCCGTGCTGTATCACAACCCACTCTGGGGAACCTCCTCTGGGGAACCTCCGTGCTGTATCACAACCCACTCTGGGAACCTCCTCTGGGGAACCTCCGTGCTGTATCACCACCCACTCTGGGGAAACCTCCTCTGGGGAACCTCCGTGCTGTATCACAACCCACTCTGGGGAACCTCCGTGCTGTATCACCACCCACTCTGGGAAACCTCCGTGCTGTACCACCACCCACTCTGGGGGAACCTCCGTGCTGTATCACCACCCACTCTGGGAACCTCCTCTGGGGAACCTCCGTGCTGTATCACAACCCACTCTGGGGAAACCTCCGTGCTGTATCACCACCCACTCTGGGGAAACCTCCTCTGGGGAACCTCCGTGCTGTATCACAACCCACTCTGGGGAAACCTCCGTGCTGTATCACCACCCACTCTGGGGAACCTCCTCTGGGGAACCTCTGTGCTGTATCACAACCCACTCTGGGGGAACCTCCGTGCTGTATCACCACCCACTCTGGGGAACCTCCGTGCTGTATCACAACCCACTCTGGGGAACCTCTGTGCTGTATCACCACCCACTCTGGGGAACCTCTGTGCTGTATCACCACCCACTCTGGGGAAACCTCCGTGCTGTAGAACCACCCCCTCTGGGGAACCTCCTCTGGGGAACCTCCGTGCTGTATCACCACCCACTCTGGGGAACCCACTCTGGGGAACCTCCGTGCTGTATCACCACCCACTCTGGGGAACCTCCGTGCTGTATCACCACCCACTCTGGGGGAACCTCCGTGCTGTATCACCACCCACTCTGGGGGAACCTCCGTGCTGTATCACAACCTCCTCTGGGAAACCTCCGTGCTGTATCACCACCCACTCTGGGGAACCTCCGTGCTTTATCACCACCCACTCTGGGGGAACCTCCGTGCTGTATCACCACCCACTCTGGGGGAACCTCCTCTGGGAAACCTCCGTGCTGTATCACAACCCACTCTGGGGAACCTCCTCTGGGGAACCTCCGTGCTGTATCACCACCCACTCTGGGGGAACCTCCGTGCTGTATCACCACCCACTCTGGGGGAACCTCCTCTGGGAAACCTCCGTGCTGTATCACCACCCACTCTGGGGAAACCTCCGTGCTGTATCACCACCCACTCTGGGAAACCTCCGTGCTGTATCACCACCCACTCTGGGGAAACCTCCGTGCTGTATCACAACCCACTCTGGGGAACCTCCGTGCTGTATCACAACCCACTCTGGGGAAACCTCCGTGCTGTATCACAACCCACTCTGGGGAACCTCCGTGCTGTATCACAACCCACTCTGGGGAACCTCCGTGCTGTAACACCACCCACTCTGGGGGAACCTCCGTGCTGTATCACCACCCACTCTGGGGAAACCTCCTCTGGGAAACCTCCGTGCTGTATCACCACCCACTCTGGGAAACCTCCGTGCTGTACCACCACCCACTCTGGGGAACCTCCTCTGGGGAACCTCCGTGCTGTATCACAACCCACTCTGGGGAACCTCCTCTGGGGAACCTCCGTGCTGTATCACAACCCACTCTGGGGAACCTCCTCTGGGGAACCTCCGTGCTGTATCACCACCCACTCTGGGGAAACCTCCTCTGGGGAACCTCCGTGCTGTATCACAACCCACTCTGGGGAACCTCCGTGCTGTATCACCACCCACTCTGGGAAACCTCCGTGCTGTACCACCACCCACTCTGGGGGAACCTCCGTGCTGTATCACCACCCACTCTGGGGAACCTCCTCTGGGGAACCTCCGTGCTGTATCACAACCCACTCTGGGGAAACCTCCGTGCTGTATCACCACCCACTCTGGGGAAACCTCCTCTGGGGAACCTCCGTGCTGTATCACAACCCACTCTGGGGAAACCTCCGTGCTGTATCACCACCCACTCTGGGGAACCTCCTCTGGGGAACCTCCGTGCTGTATCACCACCCACTCTGGGGAACCTCCTCTGGGGAACCTCCGTGCTGTATCACCACCCACTCTGGGGAAACCTCCTCTGGGGAACCTCCGTGCTGTATCACCACCCACTCTGGGGAACCTCCTCTGGGGAACCTCCGTGCTGTATCACCACCCACTTTGGGGAACCTCCTCTGGGGAACCTCCGTGCTGTATCACAACCCACTCTGGGGAAACCTCTGTGCTGTATCACCACCCACTCTGGGGAAACCTCCTCTGGGGAACCTCCGTGCTGTATCACAACCCACTCTGGGGAACCTCCTCTGGGGAACCTCCGTGCTGTATCACCACCCACTCTGGGGAACCTCCGTGCTGTATCACCACCCACTCTGGGGAACCTCCGTGCTGTATCACCACCCACTCTGGGGAACCTCCGTGCTGTATCACCACCCACTCTGGGGAACCTCCTCTGAGAAACCTCCGTGCTGTATCACAACCCACTCTGGGGAACCTCTGTGCTGTATCACCACCCACTCTGGGGAAACCTCCGTGCTTTTCACAACCTCCTCTGGGGAACCTCCGTGCTGTATCACCACCCACTCTGGGGAACCTCCTCTGGGGAACCTCCTCTGGGGAACCTCCGTGCTGTATCACAACCCACTCTGGGGAACCTCCTCTGGGGAACCTCCTCTGGGGAACCTCCGTGCTGTATCACCACCCACTCTGGGGAACCTCCTCTGGGGAACCTCCTCTGGGGAACCTCCGTGCTGTATCACAACCCACTCTGGGGGAACCTCCATGCTGTATCACCACCCACTCTGGGGAACCTCCTCTGGGGGAACCTCTGTGCTGTATCACCACCCACTGCTTTCAGCTGGACGACCATACATGACTCTTAGTTGGAGATGTAAATGGGGATTTCTAACAGTGTGAGTTATAGTATACAGTGTGTGGTTGTGTTACACAGGGCCTGTTCAACAGTAGCCAAGCGTTTCTGTTTTAACAAGGTCTATACACTATATATATGTATCTATGTGGACACTCCTTCACATTAGTGGATTTGGCTATTTCAGTCACACCCTGTTGCTGACAGGTGTGTAAAATCGAGCACACAGCCATGCAATCTCCATAGACAAACATTGGCAGTAGAATGGCCTTACTGAAGAGCTCAGTGACTTTCAATGTGGCACCGTCATAGGATGCCACCTTTCCAACAAGTCTGTTTGTCAAATGTCTGCCCTGCTAGAGCTGCCCCGGGTCAACTCTAAGTGCTGTTATTGTGAAGTGGAAACGTCTAGGAGCAACAACGGCTCAGCCACGAAGTGGTAGGCCACACAAGCTCACAGAAAGGGACCAACGTGGGCTGAGGTGCGTAAAAAATAGTTTGTCCTCGGTTGCAACCCTCCAATACCAAGTTCCAAACTGCCTCTGGAAGCAACGTCAGGACAAGAACTGTTCGTCGGGGAGCTTCATGAAATGGGTTTCCATGGCTGAGCAGTCGCACACAAGCCTCAGATCACCATGAGCAATGCCAAGCGTCGGCTGGAGTGGAGCAGCTGGACTCTGGAGAGATGAATCACGCTTCACCATCTGGCAAGTTCAACGGACGAATCTGGGTTTGGCAGATGTCAGTAGAACGCTACCTGTCCCAATGCACAGTGCCAACTGTAAAGTTTGGTGGAGGAGGAATAATGGTCTGGGGCTGTTTTTCATGGTTCAGGTCCCTTACTTCCAGTGAAGGGAAATCTTAACACTACAGCATACAATGAATACCATTCTAGACTATTCTGTGGTTCCAACTCTGTGGCAAAAGTTTAGTGACGTTTGGGCATTTCTCTTGGAAGAGGGATGAAAGCTCTTGTTTGTTGAGTGTTGAATTCAGCAGTTAATAGAACTCACAGGTAGTTTGAAAGAAGAGAGAACCATTCAGACTCATAACCATTCAGACCCTGAACCATTCAGACCCTGAACCATTCAGACCCTGAACCATTCAGACCCAGAACCATTCAGACCCAGAACCATTCAGACCCAGAACCATTCAGACCCTGAACCATTCAGACCCTGAACCATTCAGACTCATAACCATTCAGACCCTGAACCATTCAGACTCATAACCATTCAGACCCAGAACCATTCAGACCCAGAACCATTCAGACCCTGTATTCCACAGAGGAGACTACTTGACTTGGCTCTGTGTTGCTGAGCTCATCAAGTAGTCTGGTCCTGTATTCCACAGAGGAGACTACTTGACTTGGGTCTGTGTTGCTGAGCTCATCAAGTAGTCTGGTCCTGTATTCCACAGAGGAGACTACTTGACTTGGGTCTGTGTTGCTGAGCTCATCAAGTAGTCTGGTCCTGTATTCCACAGAGGAGACTACTTGACTTGGGTCTGTGTTGCTGAGCTCATCAAGTAGTCTGGTCCTGTATTCCACAGAGGAGACTACTTGACTTGGGTCTGTGTTGCTGAGCTCATCAAGTAGTCTGGTCCTGTATTCCACAGAGGAGACTACTTGACTTGGGTCTGGGGGTTTGGGTGGAGGGCTGGGATTTGGGTGGAGGGCTGGGGGTTTGGGTGGAGGGCTGGGGGTTTGGATGGAGGGGTGGAGGTTGGAGCAGAGGGGTGGGGGTTGGGGTGGGGTGGAGGGCTGGGTGGAGGGGTGGGGGTTGGGGTGGAGGGTTGGGGTGGAGGGGTGGGGGTTGGAGTAGAGGGGTGGGGATTGGGGTGGAGGGCTGGGGGTTGGGGTGGAGGGCTGGGGGTGGGGTGGAGCGCTGGGGGTTGGGGTGGAGGGCTGGGGGTGGGGTGGAGCGCTGGGGGTTGGGGTGGAGGGCTGGGGGTTGGGGTGGAGGGTTGGGGTGGAGGGGTGTAGGGCTCTGGGCTGACCGGGAGTGGGCCTCGGTCGGTGGTGAAACAGGTAAATTAGATCCAGAGTGGGAATAGCAGGAGGCTGTTTTACTGCCCAGCTCAGTCTGCAGGTGTGACAGGAACCTTCTGACTGACCCCAACACCACACACACACACACACACACACACACACACACACACACACACACACACACACACACACACACACACACACACACACACACACACACACACACACACACACACACACACACACACACACATATAACTTTGTACATGTGTGTTTTGGTCGTGAGAAAAAATAACAGAACAGTCCCTCTATTCATGGACCTCTGTTCTAACCAAGGAGTCCAGTATTAAGGCTGGTCCAGGATCAGTTGGTACAGCCTTACAGAGACATGGTTAACCAAGGAGTCCAGTATAAAGGCTGGTCCAGGATCAGTTGGTACAGCCTTACAGAGACATGGTTAACCAAGGAGTCCAGTATAAAGGCTGGTCCAGGATCAGTTGGTACAGCCTTACAGAGACATGGTTAACCAGGGAGTCCAGTATAAAGGCTGGTCCAGGATCAGTTGGTACAGCCTTACAGAGACATGGTAACCAGGGAGTCCAGTATAAAGGCTGGTCCAGGATCAGTTGGTACAGCCTTACAGAGACATGGTTAACCAAGGGGGGGTGGGATAGAGGAGGGAGAGTGGGGGGTGTTGGGATAGAGGAGTTTGGGATGAGGGAGGAGGGAGGGAGGAGGGAGAAGGGAGAAGAGGGGGTTGGGATAGAGGAGTTTGGGAGGAGGGAGGGAGAAGGGAGAAGAGGTGGGGTGGGATAGAGGAGTTTGGGAGGAGGGAGGAGGGAGGGAGGAGGGAGAAGGGAGAAGAGGGGAGGTGGGATAGAGGAGTTTGGGAGGAGGGAGGAGGGAGGGAGGAGGGAGAAGGGAGAAGAGGGGGTTGGGATAGAGGAGTTTGGGAGGAGGGAGGAGGGAGGGAGAAGGGAGAAGAGGTGGGGTGGGATAGAGGAGTTTGGGAGGAGGGAGGAGGGAGGGAGGAGGGAGAAGGGAGAAGAGGGGAGGTGGGATAGAGGAGTTTGGGAGGAGGGAGGAGGGAGGGAGGAGGGAGAGTGGGGGGTGTTGGGATAGAGGAGTTTGGGATGAGGGAGGGAGAGGAGGGAGGAGGGAGAGTGGGGGGTGTTGGGATAGAGGAGTTTGGGAGGAGGGAGTATGGAGAGGAGAGCACAGGGAGTGGAGGGATTAGGGAAGAGGGAGGGAGAGTAGGGGTGGTGGGATAGAGGAGTTTGGGAGGAGGGAGGGAGGAGGGAGATTAGGGGTGGTGGGATAGAGGAGTTTGGGAGGAGGGAGAGTTTGGAGCTAGTGTCTGTATGTTTCAGAGAGCAGGTGGTGGTAATGTCTACGAGGGTTGGTGGAGGGAGGAGGTGGAGGGAGGAGGAGGAGGAGGGAGGTGGAGGGAGGAGGAGGAGGGAGGTGGAGGCCTGCTGCTGTACATAGTTCTGGTTCTACTGAGCTCCACATCCGAGGGAAGACGAGAGAGAATTCACTGAAGATTTGTGGCGCTGGACTGGAGCAACACTGTTTTCTTCTGGATATTTAGCTAATTTAACTGCTCATGTCCAAGAGACACACTGTGGCAATAAATAACATGTCCGACTCTGAGCTTATTTACGAGCCCACGTAGAGCCAGGAGGTTATGGTTAGAGTCTGAGGAGAGGAGGGGTTAGAGTCTGAGGAGAGGAGAGGTCAGGGTTAGAGTCTGAGGAGAGGAGAGGTCAGGGTTAGAGTCTGAGGAGAGGAGAGGTCAGGGTTAGAGTCTGAGGAGAGGAGAGGTCAGGGTTAGAGTCTGAGGAGAGGAGAGGTCAGGGTTAGAGTCTGCGGAGAGGAGAGGTCAGGGTTAGAGTCTGAGGAGAGGAGAGGTCAGGGTTAGAGTCTGAGGAGAGGTCAGGGTTAGAGTCTGAGGAGAGGTCAGGGTTAGAGTCTGAGGAGAGGAGAGGTCAGGGTTAGAGTCTGAGGAGAGGAGAGGTCAGGGTTAGAATCTGAGGAGAGGTCAGGGGTTAGAGGAGAGGTCAGGGGTTAGAGGAGAGGTTAGGGGTTAGGGTAGAGATCAGGGGTCTTAGGAGAGGTCAGGGTTAGAGGAGAGGTCAGGGTTAGAGGAGAGGTCAGGGGTTAGAGGAGAGGTTAGGGTAGAGATCAGGGGTCAGGGTTAGAGGAGAGGTCAGGGTTAGAGGATTGGTTAGGGGTTAGGGTAGAGATCAGGGGTCAGGGTTAGAGGAGAGGTCAGGGGTTAGAGGAGAGGTTAGGGTAGAGGTCAGGGGTTAGAGGAGAGGTTAGGGTAGGGTAGAGATCAGGGGTCAGGGTTAGAGGAGAGGTCAGGGTTAGAGGAGAGGTTAGGGGTTAGGGTAGAGATCAGGGGTCAGGGTTAGAATCTGAGGGAGGTCAGGGTTAGAGGAGAGGTCAGGGGTTAGAGGAGAGGTTAGGGTAGGGTAGAGATCAGGGGTCAGGGTTAGAATCTGAGGGGAGGTCAGGGTTAGAGGAGAGGTCAGGGTTAGAGGAGAGGTTAGGGGTTAGGGTAGAGGTCAGGGGTCAGGGTTAGCTGCCAGGGAATGTTTCTTTAAGGAAGCTCTGAATTACACTTGTCTCTGTTTCACTGGGTATTAACACTAAATTAATGGTGTGTGTGTGTGTGTGTGTGTGTGTGTGTGTGTGTGTGTGTGTGTGTGTCCCTCCAGGCTACGTCCAGAGTCTGATCCGTCGGGTGGTGAACAACGTCAACATTGTGGTCAACAACCTGATCTTGAAGTACGTTGAGGACGACATCGTCCTGTCTGTCAACATCACCTCTGCTGAGAGTTACACCGTCCATGAGTTCTGGGACCGAGCCTTTATGGACATCACAGGTCAGCTGTCTGTTACACCTGTTATATAGGGGACACACCTGTTATATAGGGGACACACCTGTTATATAGGGGACACACCTGTTATATAGGGGACACACCTGTTAACATGAGTTCTGGGACCGAGCCTTTATGGACATCACAGGTCAGCTGTCTGTTACACCTGTTATATAGGGGACACACCTGTTATATAGGGGACACACCTGTTATATAGGGGACACACCTGTTAACATGAGTTCTGGGACCGAGCCTTTATGGACATCACAGGTCAGCTGTCTGTTACACCTGTTATATAGGGGACACACCTGTTATATAGGGGACACACCTGTTATATAGGGGACACACCTGTTAACATGAGTTCTGGGACCGAGCCTTTATGGACATCACAGGTCAGCTGTCTGTTACACCTGTTATATAGGGGACACACCTGTTATATAGGGGACACACCTGTTATATAGGGGACACACCTGTTAACATGAGTTCTGGGACCGAGCCTTTATGGACATCACAGGTCAGCTGTCTGTTACACCTGTTATATAGGGGACACACCTGTTATATAGGGGACACACCTGTTATATAGGGGACACACCTGTTAACATGAGTTCTGGGACCGAGCCTTTATGGACATCACAGGTCAGCTTTCTGTTACACCTGTTATATAGGGGACACACCTGTTATATAGGGGACACACCTGTTATATAGGGGACACACCTGTTATATAGGGGACACACCTGTTATATAGGGGACACACCTGTTATATAGGGGACACACCTGTTAACATGAGTTCTGGGACCGAGCCTTTATGGACATCACAGGTCAGCTGTCTGTTACACCTGTTATATAGGGGACACACCTGTTATATAGGGGACACACCTGTTATATAGGGGACACACCTGTTATATAGGGGACACACCTGTTATATAGGGGACACACACACCTGTTATATAGGGGACACACCTGTTATATAGGGAACACACCTGTTATATAGGGGACACACCTGTTATATAGGGGACACACCTGTTATATAGGGAACACACCTGTTATATAGGGGACACACCTGTTATATAGGGGACACACCTGTTATATAGGGAACACACCTGTTATATAGGGAACACACCTGTTATATAGGGAACACACCTGTTATATAGGGAACACACCTGTTATATAGGGGACACACCTGTTATATAGGGGACACACCTGTTATATAGGGGACACACCTGTTATATAGGGGACACACCTGTTATATAGGGGACACACCTGTTATATAGGGAACACACCTGTTATATAGGGGACACACCTGTTATATAGGGAACACACCTGTTATATAGGGAACACACACACCTGTTATATAGGGAACACACCTGTTATATAGGGGACACACCTGTTATATAGGGGACACACCTGTTATATAGGGGACACACCTGTTATATAGGGGACACACCTGTTATATAGGGGACACACCTGTTATATAGGGAACACACCTGTTATATAGGGGACACACACACCTGTTAACCAGGACTATATAGGGGACACACACCTGTTAACCTGGACTATATAGGGGACACACACCTGTTAACCTGGACTCTATAGGGGACACACACCTGTTAACCAGGACTATATAGGGGACACACACCTGTTAACCTGGACTCTATAGGGGACACACACCTGTTAACCTGGACTCTATAGGGGACACACACCTGTTAACCAGGACTATATAGGGGACACACACCTGTTAACCAGGACTATATAGGGGACACACACCTGTTAACCTGGACTATATAGGGGACACACACCTGTTAACCTGGACTATATAGGGGACACACACCTGTTAACCTGGACTATATAGGGGACACACACCTGTTAACCTGGACTATATAGGGGACACACACCTGTTAACCTGGACTCTATAGGGGACACACACCTGTTAACCTGGACTATATAGGGGACACACACCTGTTAACCTGGACTCTATAGGGGACACACACCTGTTAACCAGGACTATATAGGGGACACACACCTGTTAACCTGGACTATATAGGGGACACACACCTGTTAACCTGGACTCTATAGGGGACACACACCTGTTAACCTGGACTATATAGGGGACACACACCTGTTAACCTGGACTATATAGGGGACACACCCACCTGTTAACCAGGACTCTATAGGGGACACACACCTGTTAACCTGGACTATATAGGGGACACACACCTGTTAACCTGGACTCTATAGGGAACACACACTGGGGTAGTTTACACTATAAGGTCCAGGCCTTAAAACAGTCAGTACACAGCGTGTTGGTTCTGGGGTAGAACAGTCAGTACACAGCGTGTTGGTTCTGGGGTAGAACAGTCAGTACACAGCGTGTTGGTTCTGGGGTAGAACAGTCAGTACACAGCGTGTTGGTTCTGGGGTAGAACAGTCAGTCCACAGCGTGTTGGTTCTGTGGAAGAACAGTCGGTACACAGCGTGTTGGTTCTGGGGTAGAACAGTCAGTCCACAGCGTGTTGGTTCTGGGGTAGAACAGTCAGTACACAGCGTGTTGGTTCTGGGGTAGAACAGTCAGTACACAGCATGTTGGTTCTGTGGAAGAACAGTCAGTACACAGCGTGTTGGTTCTGGGGTAGAACAGTCAGTACACAGCGTGTTGGTTCTGGGGTAGAACAGTCAGTACACAGCGTGTTGGTTCTGTGGAAGAACAGTCAGTACACAGCGTGTTGGTTCTGGGGTAGAACAGTCAGTACACAGCGTGTTGGTTCTGGGGTAGAACAGTCAGTACACAGCGTGTTGGTTCTGGGGTAGAACAGTCAGTACACAGCGTGTTGGTTCTGGGGTAGAACAGTCAGTACACAGCGTGTTGGTTCTGGGGTAGAACAGTCAGTACACAGCGTGTTGGTTCTGGGGTAGAACAGTCAGTACACAGCGTGTTAGTTCTGGGGTAGAACAGTCAGTACACAGCGTGTTGGTTCTGGGGTAGAACAGTCAGTACACAGCATGTTGGTTCTGGGGTAGAACAGTCAGTACACAGCGTGTTGGTTCTGTGGAAGAACAGTCAGTACACAGCGTGTTGGTTCTGGGGTAGAACAGTCAGTACACAGCGTGTTGGTTCTGGGGTAGAACAGTCAGTACACAGCGTGTTGGTTCTGGGGTAGAACAGTCAGTACACAGCGTGTTGGTTCTGGGGTAGAACAGTCAGTACACAGCGTGTTGGTTCTGTGGCCCTTTGGAATTTGAAGTGGTCGTCTCGGCGACCAGACTAAGTGGACTGTTGACTGTAATTGTCCATGAAGCCATTAACACCCCTTAGTGAGAACACGTTGTCCACTTCTAAATGCCCCGGTACTTAAGAGACAAGTGACTCTGCAGAATGTCTTCTCTCTCTGGCTGTTTGAAGTGGACTCAGAGATAATGAATTTACTGCCAGGGCCTGGACATCTCTCTCTCTCTCTCTCTCTCTCTCTCTCTCTCTCTCTCTCTCTCTCTCTCTCTCTCTCTCTCTCTGTCTCTCTGTCTCTCTCTCTATGTCTCTATGTCTCTCTCTCTATGTCTCTCTCTCTCTGTCTCTCTCTCTATGTCTCTCTCTTTCTCTCTCTCTCTCTTCGTCTCTCTCTCTCTCTGTCTCTCTCTCTCTTCCTCTCTCTGTCTCTCTCTCTCTCTGTCTCTCTCTGTCTCTCTCTCTTCCTCTCTCTTCCTCCATCTCTCTCTCTCTCTTCCTCTCTCTCTATGTCTCTCTCTTTCTCTCTCTCTCTCTTCCTCTCTCTGTCTCTCTCTCTCTCTGTCTCTCTCTCTCTCTTCCTCTCTCTGTCTCTCTCTCTCTCTGTCTCTCTCTGTCTCTCTCTCTTCCTCTCTCTTCCTCCATCTCTCTCTCTCTCTTCCTCTCTCTCTCTCTCTCTCTTCTCTCTCTCTCTCTCTCTCTCTCTCTCTCTCTCTCTCTCTCTCTCTCTCTCTCTCTCTCTCTCTCTCTCTCTCTCTCTCTCTCTGTCTCTCTCTCTCTACTGATAAATATGCCCAATTGGCGCATCACAGTGCAAGAGGCATCACTACAGACCCTGGTCCGAATCCAGTCTGTATTTACATTTTACATTTACATTACATTTAAGTCACTTAGCAGACGCTCTTAACCAGAGCGACTTACAAATTGGTGCATTCACCTTATGACATCCAGTGGAACAGCCACTTTACAATAGTGCATCTAAATCTTTTAAGGGGGGGGGTGAGAAGGAATACTTTATCCTATCCTAGGTATTCCTTAAAGAGGTGGGGTTTCAGGTATCTCCGGAAGGTGGTGATTGACTCCGCTGTCCTGGCGTCGTGAGGGAGTGTGTTCCACCATTGGGGAGCCAGAGCAGCGAACAGTTTTGACTGGGCTGAGCGGGAACTGTACTTCCTCAGTGGTAAGGAGGCGAGCAGGCCAGAGGTGGATGAACGCAGTGCCCTTGTTTGGGTGTAGGGCCTGATCAGAGCCTGGAGGTACTGAGGTGCCGTTCCCCTCACAGCTCCGTAGGCAAGCACCATGGTCTTGTAGCGGATGCGAGCTTCAACTGGAAGCCAGTGGAGAGAGCGGAGGAGCGGGGTGACGTGAGAGAACTTGGGAAGGTTGAACACCAGACGGGCTGCGGCGTTCTGGATGAGTTGTAGGGGTTTAATGGCACAGGCAGGGAGCCCAGCCAACAGCGAGTTGCAGTAAGCCAGACGGGAGATGACAAGTGCCTGGATTAGGACCTGAGGCAGGGTCGTACTCTGCGGATGTTGTAGAGCATGAACCTACAGGAACGGGCCACCGCCTTGATGTTAGTTGAGAACGACAGGGTGTTGTCCAGGATCACGCCAAGGTTCTTAGCGCTCTGGGAGGAGGACACAATGGAGTTGTCAACCGTGATGGCGAGATCATGGAACGGGCAGTCCTTCCCCGGGAGGAAGAGCAGCTCCGTCTTGCCGAGGTTCAGCTTGAGGTGGTGATCCGTCATCCACACTGATATGTCTGCCAGACATGCAGAGATGCGATTCGCCACCTGGTCATCAGAAGGGGGAAAGGAGAAGATTAATTGTGTGTCGTCTGCATAGCAATGATAGGAGAGACCATGTGAGGTTATGACAGAGCCAAGTGACTTGGTGTATAGCGAGAATAGGAGAGGGCCTAGAACAGAGCCCTGGGGGACACCAGTGGTGAGAGCGCGTGGTGAGGAGACAGATTCTCGCCACGCCACCTGGTAGGAGCGACCTGTCAGGTAGGACGCAATCCAAGCGTGGGCCGCGCCGGAGATGCCCAACTCGGAGAGGGTGGAGAGGAGGATCTGATGGTTCACAGTATCGAAGGCAGCCGATAGGTCTAGAAGGATGAGAGCAGAGGAGAGAGAGTTAGCTTTAGCAGTGCGGAGCGCCTCCGTGATACAGAGAAGAGCAGTCTCAGTTGAATGACTAGTCTTGAAACCTGACTGATTTGGATCAAGAAGGTCATTCTGAGAGAGATAGCGGGAGAGCTGGCCAAGGACGGCACGTTCAAGAGTTTTGGAGAGAAAAGAAAGAAGGGATACTGGTCTGTAGTTGTTGACATCGGAGGGATCGAGTGTAGGTTTTTTCAGAAGGGGTGCAACTCTCGCTCTCTTGAAGACGGAAGGGACGTAACCAGCGGTCAGGGATGAGTTGATGAGCGAGGTGAGGTAAGGGAGAAGGTCTCCGGAAATGGTCTGGAGAAGAGAGGAGGGGATAGGGTCGAGCGGACAGGTTGTTGGGCGGCCGGCCGTCACAAGACGCGAGATTTCATCTGGAGAGAGAGGGGAGAAAGAGGTCAGAGCACAGGGTAGGGCAGTGTGAGCAGAACCAGCGGTGTCGTTTGACTTAGCAAACGAGGATCGGATGTCGTCGACCTTCTTTTCAAAATGGTTGACGAAGTCATCTGCAGAGAGGGAGGAGGGGGAGGGGAGGAGGATTCAGGAGGGAGGAGAAGGTGGCAAAGAGCTTCCTAGGGTTAGAGGCAGATGCTTGGAATTTAGAGTGGTAGAAAGTGGCTTTAGCAGCAGAGACAGAGGAGGAAAATGTAAAGAGGAGGGAGCGAAAGGATGCCAGGTCCGCAGGGAGGCGAGTTTTCCTCCATTTTCGCTCGGCTGCCCAGAGCCCTGTTCTGTGAGCTCGCAATGAGTCGTCGAGCCACGGAGCGGGAGGGGAGGACCGAGCCGGCCTGGAAGATAGGGGACATAGAGAGTCAAAGGATGCAGAAAGGGAGGAGAGGAGGGTTGAGGAGGCAGAATCAGGAGATAGGTTGGAGAAGGTTTGAGCAGAGGGAAGAGATGATAGGATGGAAGAGGAGAGAGTAGCGGGGGAGAGAGAGCGAAGGTTGGGACGGCACGATACCATCCGAGTAGGGGCAGTGTGGGAAGTGTTGGATGAGAGCGAGAGGGAAAAGGATACAAGGTAGTGGTCGGAGACTTGGAGGGGAGTTGCAATGAGGTTAGTGGAAGAACAGCATCTAGTAAAGATGAGGTCGAGCGTATTGCCTGCCTTGTGAGTAGGGGGGGAAGGTGAGACGGTGAGGTCAAAAGAGGAGAGGAGTGCAAAGAAGGAGTCAGAGAGGAATGAGTCAAAGGTAGACGTGGGGAGGTTAAAGTCGCCCAGAACTGTGAGAGGTGAGCCGTCCTCAGGAAAGGAGCTTATCAAGACATCAAGCTCATTGATGAACTCTCCGAGGGGACCTGGAGGGCGATAAATGATAAGGATGTTAAGCTTGAAAGGGCTGGTAACTGTGACAGCATGAAATTCAAAGGAGGCGATAGACAGATGGGTAAGGGGAGAAAGAGAGAATGACCACTTGGGAGAGATGAGAATCCCGGTGCCACCACCCCGCTGACTAGAAGCTCTCGGGGTGTGCGAGAACACGTGGGCGGACGAAGAGAGAGCAGTAGGAGTAGCAGTGTTATCTGTGGTGATCCATGTTTCCGTCAGTGCCAAGAAGTCGAGGGACTGGAGGGAGGCATAGGCTGAGATGAACTCTGCCTTGTTGGCCGCAGATCGGCAGTTCCAGAGGCTACCGGAGACCTGGAACTCCACGTGGGTCGTGCGCGCTGGGACCACCAGATTAGGGTGGCCGCGGCCACGCGGTGTGGAGCGTTTGTATGGTCTGTGCAGAGAGGAGAGAACAGGGATAGACAGACACATAGTTGACAGGCTACAGAAGAGGCTACGCTAATGCAAAGGAGATTGGAATGACAAGTGGACTACACGTCTCGAATGTTCAGAAAGTTAAGCTTACGTAGCAAGAATCTTATTGACTAAAATGATTAAAATGATACAGTACTGCTGAAGTAGGCTAGCTGGCAGTGGCTGCGTTGTTGACTTATCACAACCGGCCGTGATTTGGAGTCCCACCGGGCGGCGCACAACCGACCCACCGTCGGCCGGAGTCGGCAGTTCTTAACTGACTTGCCTCGTTAAATGAATGTGATTTATATGTTGACTAAGTGTCCCCCTGTCCCGCCCCCAGCTCCTGACCTGGTGCTTCGTAAAGTGATCAACTTCAGTGACTGTACGGTGTGTCTGGATAAGAGGAACGGCATTGGGATGATCCAGTTCTACCAGGATCCTCTCCTCTACAAGTGTTCCTTCAGGACCCGACTCCACTTCACCTACCAGAACATCAACTCTAAGATCCCTGCTGTCATCAAGGTGAGACCTACTGTCTGTCTGTCTGTCTGTCTGTCTGTCTGTCTGTCTGTCTGTCTGTCTGTCTGTCTGTCTGTCTGTCTGTCTGCCTGTCTGCCTGTCTGCCTGTCTGCCTGTCTGCCTGCCTGCCTGCCTGCCTGCCTGCCTGCCTGCCTGCCACAACCAGGGTTGGAGAGCCCTGGTCTTCACGTCTCTCTTTATTAACTTCCTCCTGTTCCTCCTCTTCCTCCTGTCAGATCCAGACGATGGTGGAGTCCCTGAAGCTGTCCATCACAGACCAGCAGCTGCCCATGTTCATCAGGATCATGGAGCTGGTCCTCAGCCTCTACTACGGAGAGATAGGAGGAGGGAAGGACGGAGAGGCGGAGGAGGGGAGTGGACATGGAGAGGTCATCACTACACCAGGTTAGTCTGGTGGATACTGCCCTCTATTACAGGGGGAGGAGGGAGAGGGGAGGGAGAGGTCATCACTACACCAGGTTAGTCTGGTGGATACTGCCCTCTATTACAGGGAGGGGAGGAGAGGATGAGGGGAGGGAGAGGGGAGGAGGGGAGGGAGAGGGGATGAGGGGAGGAGGGGAGGGAGAGGGGATGAGGGGAGGAGGGGGAGGAGGGGATGAGGGGGAGGGAGAGGGAGGGGAGGGAGAGGGGAGGGAGAGGGGGGAGGGGGGGGAGGAGGGGGAGGAGGGGAGGGAGAGGGGGAGAGGGGAGGAGGGGAGGGAGAGGGGGAGGGAGAGGGAGAGGTCATCACTACACCAGGTTAGTCTGGTGGATACTGCCCTCTATTACAGGGGGGAAGAGGGGAGGGAGAGGGGAGGAGGGGAGGGAGAGGTCATCACTACACCAGGTTAGACTGGTGTAAACTGCCCTTTACTACAGGGGGGAGGAGGGGAGAGGTCATGTCAGGCTCCGTGACTGCGACCGGGCTCCGTCACTACGACCGGGCTCCGTCACTACGACCGGGCTCCGTCACTACGACCGGGCTCCGTCACTACGACCGGGCTCCGTCACTACGACCGGGCCCCGTGACTGCGACCGGGCTCCGTCACTACGACCGGGCTCCGTCACTACGACCGGGCTCCGTCACTACGACCGGGCTCCGTGACTACGACCGGGCCCCGTGCTCCGTCACTACGACCGGGCTCCGTCACTACGACCGGGCTCCGTCACTACGACCGGGCTCCGTCACTACGACCGGGCTCCGTCACTACGACCGGGCTCCGTCACTACGACCGGGCTCCGTCACTACGACCGGGCTCCGTGACTGCGACCGGGCTCCGTCACTACGACCGGGCTCCGTCACTACGACCGGGCTCCGTCACTACGACCGGGCTCCGTCACTACGACCGGGCTCCGTCACTGCGACCGGGCTCCGTCACTACGACCGGGCTCCGTCACTACGACCGGGCTCCGTCACTACGACCGGGCTCCGTGACTGCGACCGGGCTCCGTCACTACGACCGGGCTCCGTGACTGCGACCGGGCTCCGTCACTACGACCGGGCTCCGTCACTACGACCGGGCTCCGTCACTACGACCGGGCTCCGTCACTGCGACCGGGCTCTGTCACTACGACCGGGCTCCGTCACTACGACCGGGCCCCGTCACTACGACCGGGCCGGGCTCCGTCACTACGACCGGGGCCCGTCACTACGACCGGGCTCCGTCACTACGACCGGGCTCCGTCACTACGACCGGGCTCCGTCACTACGACCGGGCTCCGTCACTACGACCGGGCTCCGTCACTACGACCGGGCTCCGTCACTACGACCGGGCTCCGTCACTACGACCGGGCTCCGTCACTACGACCGGGCTCCGTCACTACGACCGGGCTCCGTCACTACGACCGGGCTCCGTCACTGCGACCGGGCTCCGTCACTACGACCGGGCTCCGTCACTACGACCGGGCTCCGTCACTACGACCGGGCTCCGTCACTACGACCGGGCTCCGTCACTACGACCGGGCTCCGTCACTACGACCGGGCTCCGTCACTACGACCGGGCTCCGTGACTACGACCGGGCTCCGTCACTACGACCGGGCTCCGTCACTACGACCGGGCTCCGTCACTACGACCGGGCTCCGTGACTACGACCGGGCCCCGTGCTCCGTCACTACGACCGGGCTCCGTCACTACGACCGGGCTCCGTCACTACGACCGGGCTCCGTCACTACGACCGGGCTCCGTGACTACGACCGGGCTCCGTCACTACGACCGGGCTCCGTCACTACGACCGGGCTCCGTCACTACGACCAGGCTCCGTCACTACAACCGGGCTCCGTCACTACGACCGGGCTCCGTCACTACGACCGGGCTCCGTGACTACGACCGGGCTCCGTCACTACGACCGGGCTCCGTCACTACGACCGGGCTCCGTCACTACGACCGGGCTCCGTGACTACGACCGGGCCCGTGCTCCGTCACTACGACCGGGCTCCGTCACTACGACCGGGCTCCGTCACTACGACCGGGCTCCGTCACTACGACCGGGCTCCGTCACTACGACCGGGCTCCGTCACTACGACCGGGCTCCGTCACTGCGACCGGGCTCCGTCACTACGACCGGGCTCCGTGACTGCGACCGGGCTCCGTCACTACGACCGGGCTCCGTCACTACGACCGGGCTCCGTCACTACGACCGGGCTCCGTCACTGCGACCGGGCTCCGTCACTACGACCGGGCTCCGTCACTACGACCGGGCTCCGTCACTACGACCGGGCTCCGTGACTGCGACCGGGCTCCGTCACTACGACCGGGCTCCGTGACTGCGACCGGGCTCCGTCACTACGACCGGGCTCCGTCACTACGACCGGGCTCCGTCACTGCGACCGGGCTCCGTCACTACGACCGGGCTCCGTCACTACGACCGGGCCCCGTCACTACGACCGGGCCGGGCTCCGTCACTACGACCGGGGCCCGTCACTACGACCGGGCTCCGTCACTACGACCGGGCCCCGTCACTACGACCGGGCTCCGTCACTACGACCGGGCTCCGTCACTACGACCGGGCTCCGTCACTACGACCGGGCTCCGTCACTACGACCGGGCTCCGTCACTACGACCGGGCTCCGTCACTACGACCGGGCTCCGTCACTCGACCGGGCTCCGTCACTACGACCGGGCTCCGTCACTGCGACCGGGCTCCGTCACTACGACCGGGCTCCGTCACTACGACCGGGCTCCGTCACTACGACCGGGCTCCGTGACTGCGACCGGGCTCCGTCACTACGACCGGGCTCCGTCACTACGACCGGGCTCCGTCACTACGACCGGGCTCCGTCACTACGACCGGGCTCCGTGACTGCGACCGGGCTCCGTCACTACGACCGGGCTCCGTCACTACGACCGGGCTCCGTCACTACGACCGGGCTCCGTCACTACGACCGGGCTCCGTCACTACGACCGGGCCCCGTCACTACGACCGGGCTCCGTCACTACGACCGGGCTCCGTCACTACGACCGGGCTCCGTCACTACGACCGGGCTCCGTGACTACGACCGGGCTCCGTCACTACGACCGGGCTCCGTCACTACGACCGGGCTCCGTCACTACGACCGGGCTCCGTGACTGCGACCGGGCTCCGTCACTGCGACCGGGCTCCGTCACTACGACCGGGCTCCGTCACTACGACCGGGCTCCGTCACTACGACCGGGCCCGTCACTACGACCGGGCCCGTCACTACGACCGGGCTCCGTCACTACGACCGGGCTCCGTGACTACGACCGGGCGGGCTCCGTCACTACGACCGGGCTCCGTGACTACGACCGGGCCTGGCTCCGTCACTACGACCGGGCCGGGCTCCGTCACTACGACCGGGCTCCGTCACTACGACCGGGCCGGGCTCCGTCACTACGACCGGGCCCCGTCACTACGACCGGGCCGGGCTCCGTCACTACGACCGGGCTCCGTCACTACGACCGGGCCCCGTCACTACGACCGGGCCGGGCTCCGTCACTACGACCGGGCCCCGTCACTACGACCGGGCCGGGCTCCGTCACTACGACCGGGCTCCGTCACTACGACCGGGCCCCGTCACTACGACCGGGCCCCGTCACTACGACCGGGCCGGGCTCCGTCACTACGACCGGGCCCCGTCACTACGACCGGGCCGGGCTCCGTCACTACGACCGGGCTCCGTCACTACGACCGGGCCCCGTCACTGCGACCGGGCTCCGTCACTACGACCGGGCCGGGCTCCGTCACTACGACCGGGCCCCGTCACTACGACCGGGCTCCGTGACTACGACCGGGCTCCGTCACTACGACCGGGCCCCGTCACTACGACCGGGCTCCGTCACTACGACCGGGCCCCGTCACTACGACCGGGCTCCGTCACTACGACCGGGCTCCGTCACTACGACCGGGCTCCGTCACTACGACCGGGCTCCGTCACTACGACCGGGCTCCGTCACTACGACCGGGCTCCGTCACTACGACCGGGCTCCGTCACTACGACCGGGCTCCGTCACTACGACCGGGCCCCGTCACTACGACCGGGC
This sequence comes from Oncorhynchus keta, assembly GCF_023373465.1. NCBI lineage: Eukaryota > Metazoa > Chordata > Actinopteri > Salmoniformes > Salmonidae > Oncorhynchus > Oncorhynchus keta. The sequence continues at coordinate 9,319 of NW_026289706.1, read as the reverse complement.
TCCGTCACTACGACCGGGCTCCGTCACTACGACCGGGCTCCGTCACTACGACCGGGCTCCGTCACTACGACCGGGCTCCGTCACTACGACCGGGCTCCGTCACTACGACCGGGCTCCGTCACTACGACCGGGCCCCGTCACCCCAGACAACCGTAGAGGGACATGGATTCTATAACTGATTCCAATGTTACAGTTGGCCAAGAAAGTATTTAGTCAGACACCAATTGTGCAAGTTCTCCCACTTAAAAAGATGAGAGAGGCCTGTAATTCCATGTGTGTGTGTGTGTGTGTGTGTGTGTGTGTGTGTGTGTGTGTGTGTGTGTGTGTGTGTGTGTGTGTGTGTGTGTGTGTGTGTGTGTGTGTGTGTGTGTGTGTGTGTGTGTGTGTGTGTGTGTGTGTGTGAGATTGAGTGTAATGGATTCAGTGTAATGGATTCAGTGTGTATCCACTCAGGACATGTTAATCGTCCGTGACTTTTAATTGCCTGTGTTTCTCTTCAGAACATTTTCAAAGAGAATATTAATTCATCCTTTTTTCATGAAAAGTGTTTTTTTCTTCTTCTCTTTTTCTTACTAATGAACTGGAAAGAGTCTCTTAGTGTGTGACTGTGTGTGAATCAGTGTTTTTAGGTGGAATCCAGAAGGTTTTAAAAACTAATACAATCAGTTGTAATTGTAAAAGATAATGATAGTAAAACTGACTTTAAAAACCAACAACGTGATTTAATGTACATTTTTAAAGCTTATAATTTAAAAAAATGTATAATTTGGAATGGAACAACAGTTGGACGGATCGTAAAATCTCTAAAAACAGACATCACCCAAGAATGGATATTAGATAGTGTTAAAACACGAGAGAAGCACCAAGAATGGATGGCTGGTAAAACACGAGGAGAGAAGCACCAGGAATGGATGGCTGGTAAAACACGAGGAGAGAAGCACCAAGAATGGATGGCTGGTAAAACACGAGGAGGAGAAGCACCAGGATTGCATGGCTGGTAAAACACGAGGAGAGAAGCACCAGGATTGGATGGCTGGTAAAACACGAGGAGAGAAGCACCAGGAATGGATGGCTGGTAAAACACGAGGAGAGAAGCACCAGGATTGGATGGCTGGTAAAACACGAGGAGAGAAGCACCAGGAATGGATGGCTGGTAAAACACGAGGAGAGAAGCACCAGGATTGGATGGCTGGTAAAACACGAGGAGAGAAGCACCAGGATTGGATGGCTGGTAAAACACGAGGAGAGAAGCACCAAGAATGGATGGCTGGTAAAACACGAGGAGAGAAGTACCAGGAATGGATGGCTGGTAAAACACGAGGAGAGAAGCACCAAGAATGGATGGCTGGTAAAACACGAGGAGAGAAGCACCAGGAATGGATGGCTGGTAAAACACGAGGAGAGAAGCACCAGGATTGGATGGCTGGTAAAACACGAGGAGAGAAGCACCAGGATTGGATGGCTGGTAAAACACGAGGAGAGAAGCACCAAGAATGGATGGCTGGTAAAACACGAGGAGAGAAGTACCAGGAATGGATGGCTGGTAAAACACGAGGAGAGAAGCACCAAGAATGGATGGCTGGTAAAACACGAGGAGAGAAGCACCAGGATTGGATGGCTGGTAAAACACGAGGAGAGAAGCACCAGGATTGGATGGCTGGTAAAACACGAGGAGAGAAGCACCAGGAATGGATGGCTGGTAAAACACGAGGAGAGAAGCACCAGGAATGGATGGCTGGTAAAACACGAGGGGAGAAGCACCAGGAATGGATGGCTGGTAAAACACGAGGAGAGAAGGACCAGGAATGGATGGCTGGTAAAACACGAGGAGGAGAAGCACCAAGAATGGATGGCTGGTAAAACACGAGGAGAGAAGCACCAGGAATGGATGGCTGGTAAAACACGAGGAGAGAAGCACCAGAATTGGATGGCTGGTAAAACACGAGGAGAGAAGCACCAAGAATGGATGGCTGGTAAAACACGAGGAGAGAAGTACCAGGAATGGATGGCTGGTAAAACACGAGGAGAGAAGCACCAAGAATGGATGGCTGGTAAAACACGAGGAGAGAAGCACCAAGAATGGATGGCTGGTAAAACACGAGGAGGAGAAGCACCAGGAATGGATGGCTGGTAAAACACGAGGAGAGAAGCACCAGGAATGGATGGCTGGTAAAACACGAGGAGAGAAGCACCAAGAATGGATGGCTGGTAAAACACGAGGGGAGAAGCACCAGGAATGGATGGCTGGTAAAACACGAGGAGAGAAGCACCAAGAATGGATGCTCACAGGAAGTACCTAACAACGACCAGTAGAAGGTCTTGGTGTTTAGACGTGACACCTCAGTCTCTAACAGGAAGTACAAACCAACGACCAGTAGAAGGTCTTGTTGTTTAGACCTGACACCTCAGACTAACAGGAAGTACCTAACAACGACCAGTAGAAGGTCTTGGTGTTTAGACGTGACACCTCAGACTCTAACAGGAAGTACCTAACAACGACCAGTAGAAGGTCTTGGTGTTTAGACGTGACACCTCAGACTCTAACAGGAAGTACAAACCAACGACCAGTAGAAGGTCTTGGTGTTTAGACCTGACACCTCAGACTCTAACAGGAAGTACCTAACAACGACCAGTAGAAGGTCTTGGTGTTTAGACGTGACACCTCAGACTCTAACAGGAAGTACCTAACAACGACCAGTAGAAGGTCTTGGTGTTTAGACGTGACACCTCAGACTCTAACAGGAAGTACCTAACAACGACCAGTAGAAGGTCTTGGTGTTTAGACGTGACACCTCAGACTCTAACAGGAAGTACAAAAAAGAAAACAACGACCAGAAAAAGCCAGAACAGTGGATTTCTCATTTCCCAACTGCCAATTCGCAAAGTGAAAGATTGACTTAAAACATGACATAATTTTCACCGCCTAAGCCTGTGGGATTCCTGTGCTGTGACCTCACGCGGGGTATTGTTTTGAGAGAGAGAGCGAGTACATTCTTGTCTGTTGACATCAGCTTCCCCTGGCTGTCGCAGAGGGGAGCAGGCCAGCTCAGGGAAACAGACACGACCATACAGGTTCATAGGTCAGGGGAGCCACATTAGAGCGTGACCACCTCTAGGTGACTCGCTCACAGCCCCCAGCCCCTGGCAGAGTGGTACACCTACAGCCCCTCTCCCCAGCCCCTGGCAGAGTGGTTCACCCCCAGCCCCTCTCCCCAGCCCCTGGCAGAGTGGTTCACCTACAGCCCTACAGCCCCAGCCCCTGGCAGAGTGGTTCACCTACAGCCCTACAGCCCCCAGCCCCTGTCAGGATGATCCACTGGGCCAGAACTCCTGTCAGGGTGATGTAGGAAATTCCCCGTTAAAACTGAGGATGATGGAAGAGGGGCATGAGTGGAAAAGTTTGAACCACTGCTCGAGCCTGATGCGGTAAGGACTGGCTGGCTGGCTGACTGATTGACTGGCTGGCTGACTGGCTGGCTGACTGACTGGCTGACTGGCTGATTGACTGGCTGACTGGCTGATTGACTGGCTGGCTGGCTGGCTGACTGATTGACTGGCTGGCTGGCTGACTGGCTGACTGGCTGACTGACTGGCTGGCTGGCTGACTGACTGACTGACTGGCTGGCTGGCTGACTGGCTGGCTGACTGGCTGACTGGCTGGCTGGCTGACTGGCTGGCTGACTGGCTGGCTGGCTGACTGACTGGCTGATTGCCTGCCTACCTGTCTGCCTACCCGACTACCTGTCTGACTGAAAAGCACTACATCCTGCGTGCCTCGGTGCCATGTCAGCTTTCCGTCACCAACCCATCTGCCCTCCGAGGCACTGCTCTCTCCGGCTCTGCTTCCAGTCGTCTGTAGTGTTCAGCTGAATCAACTTGGCTGAGTCCAACCCCACAGGAAGTCCAGATTCATTAAGAGGGCTACGTCACGCCGCGCTGTCTCCCTGACGTGGAATCAAAGCTGTGTTTTCTTTCACTGATGAACTGAAATGAGAGTTTCCCCCCGTAATTACATTATCACGAAGTCTGTAAGAGTTTGTTTGTTTTTTAAGGTTGAAGGTTCGAGGTTTTAAAGTTGAGTGTTTAAACAGGAGCTCAGATCCATTTGGGTTGAACACATTGGACTTTATGTAAACGTCTTTAGTTCATCGATATGTCATACAGCATTTGACAAAGGGTCCTCTTTTTACAGGGCACCTCGGGTTGGGGGGACTATGGGAAGGCTGGGGGACTATGGGAAGGCTGGGGGACTATGGGAAGGCTGGGGGACCTCAGGTTGTTCATGTCTGTCTTAATTACAGGACAGACTTCCCATAGTCCCCCAGCCTTCCCATAGTCCCCCAGCCTTCCCGTAGTCGCTCAGCCTTCCCATAGTCCTCCAGCCTTCCCATAGTCCCCCAGCCTTCCCATAGTCCTCCAGCCTTCCCATAGTCCCCCAGCCTTCCCGTAGTTGCTCAGCCTTCCCATAGTCCCCCAGCCTTCCCATAGTCCCCCAGCCTTCCCATAGTCCTCCAGCCTTCCCATAGTCCCCCAGCCTTCCCGTAGTCGCTCAGCCTTCCCGTAGTCGCTCAGCCTTCCCATAGTCCTCCAGCCTTCCCATAGTCCTCCAGCCTTCCCATAGTCCTCCAGCCTTCCCACAGTCCTCCAGCCTTCCCATAGTCCTCCAGCCTTCCCATAGTCCTCCAGCCTTCCCATAGTCCTCCAGCCTTCCCATAGTCCCCCAGCCTTCCCATAGTCCCCCAGCCTTCCCGTAGTCCCCAGCCTTCCCATAGTCCTCCAGCCTTCCCGTAGTCGCTCAGCCTTCCCATAATCCCCCAGCCTTCCCGTAGTCGCTCAGCCTTCCCGTAGTCGCTCAGCCTTCCCATAGTACCCCAGCCTTCCCGTAGTCGCTCAGCCTTCCCATAATCCCTCAGCCTTCCCGTAGTCGCTCAGCCTTCCCGTAGTCCTCCAGCCTTCCCATAGTCCTCCAGCCTTCCCATAGTCCTCCAGCCTTCCCATAATCCCCCAGCCTTCCCATAATCCCCCAGCCTTCCCATAGTCCTCCAGCCTTCCCATAGTCCCCCAGCCTTCCCATAATCCCCCAGCCTTCCCGTAGTCGCTCAGCCTTCCCGTAGTCGCTCAGCCTTCCCATAATCCCCAGCCTTCCCATAATCCCCAGCCTTCCCATAGTCCCCCAGCCTTCCCATAATCCCCCAGCCTTCCCATAATCCCCCAGCCTTCCCGTAGTCCCCCAGCCTTCCCGTAGTCCCCCAGCCTTCCCATAGTCCCCCAGCCTTCCCATAGTCCCACAGCCTTCCCATAATCCCCCAGCCTTCCCGTAGTCGCTCAGCCTTCCCGTAGTCGCTCAGCCTTCCCGTAGTCGCTCAGCCTTCCCGTAGTCGCTCAGCCTTCCCGTAGTCGCTCAGCCTTCCCATAATCCCCCAGCCTTCCCGTAGTCGCTCAGCCTTCCCATAATCCCTCAGCCTTCCCGTAGTCGCTCAGCCTTCCCGTAGTCGCTCAGCCTTCCCATAGTCCTCCAGCCTTCCCATAGTCCCCCAGCCTTCCCATAGTTCCATAGTCCCCCAGCCTTCCCATAGTCCTCCAGCCTTCCCATAGTCCCCAGCCTTCCCATAGTCCCCCAGCCTTCCCATAGTCCCCCAGCCTTCCCATAGTCCCCCAGCCTTCCCATAATCCCCCAGCCTTCCCGTAGTCGCTCAGCCTTCCCGGAGTCGCTCAGCCTTCCCGTAGTCGCTCAGCCTTCCCGTAGTCGCTCAGCCTTCCCATAATCCCCCAGCCTTCCCGTAGTCGCTCAGCCTTCCCATAATCCCTCAGCCTTCCCGTAGTCGCTCAGCCTTCCCGTAGTCGCTCAGCCTTCCCATAGTCCTCCAGCCTTCCCATAGTCCTCCAGCCTTCCCATAGTCCTCCAGCCTTCCCATAATCCCCCATCCTTCCCATAATCCCCCATCCTTCCCATAATCCCCAGCCTTCCCATAGTCCTCCAGCCTTCCCATAGTCCCCCAGCCTTCCCGTAATCCCCAGCCTTCCCGTAGTCGCTCAGCCTTCCCGTAGTCGCTCAGCCTTCCCATAATCCCCCAGCCTTCCCATAGTCCCCCAGCCTTCCCATAATCCCCCAGCCTTCCCATAATCCCCCAGCCTTCCCGTAGTCGCTCAGCCTTCCCATAATCCCCCAGCCTTCCCGTAGTCGCTCAGCCTTCCCATAATCCCTCAGCCTTCCCGTAGTCCCCCAGCCTTCCCATAATCCCCAGCCTTCCCATAATCCCCAGCCTTCCCGTAGTCACTCAGCCTTCCCGTAGTCGCTCAGCCTTCCCGTAATCCCCCAGCCTTCCCATAATCCCCCATCCTTCCCGTAGTACCCCAGCCTTCCCGTAGTCCCCCAGCCTTCCCATAGTCCCCCAGCCTTCCCATAGTCCCCAGCCTTCCCATAGTTCCATAGTCCCCCAGCCTTCCCATAGTCCTCCAGCCTTCCCATAGTCCCCCAGCCTTCCCATAGTCCCCAGCCTTCCCATAGTCCCCCAGCCTTCCCATAATCCCCAGCCATCCCATAGTCCCCCAGCCTTCCCGTAGTCCCCCAGCCTTCCCATAATCCCCCAGCCTTCCCATAATCCCCCAGCCTTCCCGTAGTCGCTCAGCCTTCCAGTGTATTGACATGAAGCTGACCTATCTGTGTTGTGTTATTGTTCCTCAGGTCTGGACGGAGACCCAGAGGCCCAGGTCATGGCAGGACAGTACCCCAGCCCAGAGCATTACATGCAGGGGGAGGAGGGGGACCAGGGCTGGGTGTCCTGGGCCTGGTCCTTCGTCCCAGCCATCGTGGGAGCT